>NC_088931.1:51322500-51422500 GCF_038396675.1 Hydra vulgaris
ACTTTTGATGCAAGGTTGTTGGGAAGATCATAAATGTAGATGGGAAGCAAAACAGGACCGAAGAAAGAACCTTGAATTTCAAATTTTTCTTGCAAACATAGCATACATTTTTTGGAAATGTTATTATAGGCAGGGGCAGATTTTAAAATAGACCATTGTAAATTAAAATTTTTCTTTTTTTTTTTTAAATTCCAAATATATTTTGACAGCATAGTCTCTTTTGAATATTTTTTGTGTTTAAACGATTGTTTGTGGTTGGCATAACGTTTTTTCCATTCCCCTCGGTTAAGCCAATATATTGTTTATCAGGGTTGTTTTGTGAGGAAACAATGCATTTGTAAATTACATTTTTCGAAAGGCATTTTCCATTTAGAGGGCAATCTATTTTTTGTTTACAATTACAGTAATCAGTGTTTTTTTCTTTTATATGTTCATTTTAATTAATTAACGAGTAGTTGTGGCCTTTATAATTCTTTCAAAATTTTTTGTACAACTATAACTTACTTTAATGGTATTTCTGTTAAAAATCTTATGTAATTTATTAGAGGGAGGAAAATGTTTGTCTACTAATTTTAGAAAAATTTTACCTATATTTGTTGAAACATTTTTGTTGTACGGGGGGTTGAACCAAATTATGTTTCTATTTCTATTACGCTTTTTTGCAATTTTCTTTTCAAATTTTAGCTCGAAATTTTGAAAGCCACTTTTTTTAAGGGCATCTTCATAAACGCGTTTAGAGGAGTTAAAAATATTTTCATTAGAAGAGTTTTGGTTTTAGCCTATTGTTAATTGAAATTGGAATTTGTTTTAGAATTTGAGAGGGATGGTTCGAATTTACATTAATATACAATAATTCGTCATTAGGTTTTTTGTAGGGCTTATAGGAACTTTCTGAGAGGTTAAATGTGACATCAAGAAAATTCACTATTTATAAATTTATATTTATTTCAATTAGGAAGCCAATATTTTTAAAAACTATAGTAATATCTTTTCTAATTTTATCGAGTTGTGGCCCTGATTTTTTATGCATTATTATTAAACCGTCGTCGCGATAAAGACCTAATTGATTAATTTGGATTATTTTAGCTAGGGTATTTAAAATATAAATATGTATGCTATGTTTGCAAGAAAAATTTGAAATAATTACTCATTTAAATCAAGAAAATTTATTAAATAAAAAATCTGAATTAATTTCTAAATGTAGGCACGAAAATAAATACCTTTTAAAAAATTATAAAAACAAATGACCAAATTAAACTATCCCCATTCCAAAGAAAATTATTTCATAATTACTTTCTGTAACTTCTCGTTAACAAAAAAAATATAGTAATTAAAAATATTTTATAATAATTTATAACTTCCTGAAAAATATTTTTTTCTATAAATTGAATTTTTTTTTGAGATTTAGTAACTCTTCCTGATGATCCAGCAATGGTGAAACTTCAAGTCGAAGATAAAAGTTAGATAAGTGTTTTTTACTAATTTATATATATATATATATATATATATATATATATATATATATATATATATATATATATATATATATATATATATATATATATATATATTAGGGGTATTCAAAAAGTGAATTTTCAAATCTAAAAAACCATACCTCCTAAATTTGGGGCAAATATATAAAAAATGAGCCTCACAAACTTTGATCGCTGTCCGTTCACTTTTGACCCCCCCTCAAGCTAATAATTTAGTAGAGAATTGACCAAAAAGTGGTCGTTTTTGGGCGTCTTGAAGGAGGGGCAATTTTTTTTTTTTCAAATTTTTTTTTCTGCTATATATATATATATAGGCCTATATTTTTGTTTAAAAATATTTGGTTTTTTTTGTACTTATCAAAAATCTATGTTTGGTGATATAATCATGAAAATTGGTATTTTTAAAAATATATTTTCTGTTATGCCTAATGTTATATACATATATTTTCGTGTAAATTCTGATAGTTTAAAACTTTGAATTTTTCTAATAAATACAGATTAGTACATACAATAAACATTAAAAATGAGTGAAGCACAACTTAGGTCAATGAAAAAGGAACTTTTTATTATAAAAGAGGCAAAACCAGCTATATCAGGTATAAACATTTTTATTAATATTGGAATTATAATGAGTCATTAGTTGCTAAAAAATTTATTTTATTTATAAAATGTAAATCTTTCTATTTAGATATACAACTTCCAACAGGCTTGGATATACTTCGGAGAGTTGTTGTGAATGTATTTTGTCTAAAATCAAGAGACCCTGGATTAAAGCTGGATTTGATGTGTTAACTGATTTAAGTTTAGTTAAAAAACTTTTTAAATTGAATAAGTCCTATTCCAACTTGAAAAAAAATGCAAAAAGGGGAAATAGTGGTGATTTGGCATGAGTTTGAGATTAAAATAAAAAAACTTTTTTGGGCTGGTAGTTCTAATCTCAAAGATACAATCAGTAAAGATAAAAAAAGATCACTAAAAGACAAGATTGAAGATCTAAAATTTCTTGAAGATCAGGAAAACGAAAGAAAGTTTTTTATTGGTTCAGAGGATATTAAATATAGAAAAAAGGTACTCAATACTTTTAATTAATTACTTTAGCTCTTTCTCAAGCTCTGTTAATTCTTTTTTCCACTAATTTTAAAATTAAAAACTAAAACTACATTTTTTCTGTTAATTAGGCAAAAGAAAGCATCAGGAGTAAAAAATGTTTACAGCCTAAGATTTTGAGAGATGATGTACCCAACGTTGAACTTATAGACACAATTCTAAGCGATGATTCTTCAATTGAATCTGATTTCGAGCCAGGTGATTGGTATCATATAGAAGTCTCTGAAAACCCAGACACAGTAATTGCAAAAATTCCAAAAGATGTTTTTGCTGGTAATGTTTCACTTACTGCTACAGCCTGTGATATATCACCAAATGTTTTACAGAAGGTAACAAATGCAATTCTATATCAATCAGGTGTTGATCTTAAAGAAGTTAAAAGCAGTCAGTCTACCGCATATAGAAAAATCAAAAAAGAAAATGAAAACATGGCAAAAATTTCAAAAGAAGATGTTAAAGCAGCCATAGACGCATCTCCGTATCCATGTATAATTCATTTTGACGGGAAGACCTTGTTTGAGCTAAACAAAGGAAAAATGTTAAAGAGGGATAGAATGGCTGTTTTAGTTAACTTAATGGACAGACTTACCTACTTGGAGAACCTTCACTAGCCTCATCCACTGGTGAAGATCAGTTCCTAGGTGTAATGAACTTAATTAAGGAGTATCAACTTACGTCAAAAACTAGAGGAATATGCTTTGATACAACATCATCCAACACTGGGACGAGTAAAGGATCAGTTTCCAGAATATCCCAAGAACTGGATAAGTATCTCCTCCAAATAGCATGTAGGCATCATGTGACTGAATTAAGAATGCTTCACTTTTGGAAATTAGTGACCAATAAAGAAACTAGTGGACCTGATAATCCTCTTTTCAAAAAGCTTAAAAATATTTTTGAAGAACCTAATTTTAACTATAATTCAGTTCTACTGTTACGGTTTGATTGGAATAAGGTTAAAAGCAGTTTTTTAAAAAAGGCAGGTATGAAGTCATTACCATTTTGCAAAGCATACGTTAGTAAACCAGGTATTATAAGAGATGATAGAAGTGAGCTTGCAGAATTAGTTGTCACGTACTTATCCCCTATAACATATAAAGTAAGAAAAACTGGTGCTATTCATCATGCAAGATTTTTAGGAAAAGCAATTTATTATCTAAAGCTTCGGCTTTTATCCAATCAACTTACGTTTGTTCAGGAAAATGATAAACTGAAAATTGAAATTAAGCTTATTACAGAACTTATTGTTTGCTTTTATGCAAAATCTACAATCTGATGATGTCATCAAAGCTCCTTTTCTTGACATTACAGCCATACATCAAATGCATCTGTACAAGAAGGTATGTACAAACCCAATAGCTGTCGATGCTGTATTAGAGTCTCAGTATAAACACTGTTGGTATTTGGATTCAACAATGATACCTTTAGCTTTACTAGATGATGAGTTAGCATCAGAGGAGAAGGCAAAAATTGCATCAGCAATTCTGTCATTTGATATGCCTAGCTCTGACTATTATAAGCCTGAGAATAAAGTAAAGCAAGATATCAAGGAAATTTATAAAATGAATACAAAAATTGGGAAAAAACCACCATCCTTGTCTGCCTTGGTTGATGTCTTTTCTTACCTGATTTTTGACATGATTGGGTTTGATAAGCAACGAGTTCAAGACTGGCTCTCACTTCCACCAAACTATTGGCATACTCAGTCATGCTTCAAAAGTTTTCAATAATATGCTGAAACTTTGATTTTTGTAAATGACCATTCAGAACGGTCAATAGGTATGATGGGGCAGTATATTCATAGATATTCTGATGAAATTGAAAAGCACAACAGATTGCTAACTGTGGACAAAGTTCGATCTGTATTCAGATCACAAGAACAAAAATCCGGTACAATTTCAAAGATTAAGTTTAATGATGGACTTGGTGTGATGCGAAAAAAGATAAAGAGTTAAACTTGATTATTATTAGATTTGTAAATTTTTTTTCTGTTATAAAACTTGAATTCAAATTTATAATTATATTTATTCTTGCTCATTTTGATTTTTTTTTGATAAATGGTGTTTTTTTCAATATAGATAAACAACATTGCTGAGGTCACAACCAACAACTGTTCATTCTTTCTGGCAAAATGAAGTTGGTTGCTCCCTCTGCTATGTCTTGGGAATAGTTAGAGAGGCCTTGTGTGTATATTTTAATACACACAAGGCTTATAAATAAATATATATATATATATACATATATATATATATATATATATATATATATATATATATATACATATATACCTTGCATGTATAAATATATGTATATATATATACATGTATATATATATAATATATATATATATATATATATATATATATATATATATATATATATATATATATATATATATATATATATATATATATATATATATATATATACCTTGCATGTATAAATGTATATATATATATATATATATATATATATATATATATATATATATATATATATATAGAGATATATATATTATATATTTATATATATATATATATTATATATATATATAAATATATTTAAATATATATTTATATATATATATATATATATATATATATATATATATATATATATATATATATATATATATATATATATTGCTTTTTAAAGGTTTTTACAAGCAACTATATTAGTTTAATGTGGTTTTGTTATACTTTGATAAATCCCTTTATGGCTTCAGAAATCAGAATAAACGTTGATTCAGGAGACTCACTTATGAATTTTAAAATGGATTTCAGATTTATTGAATCTATTGAATACCAATATAGTAAGCTTTTTATTATATATCAGCATATTTTAAAGAGATTTTAAATACACCAAGGTGTTGTTTATAATAATATGTTTAATTTTTATTTTTATACTTTCCATTAAGGCTTACTTTCTTAGTAAGTTTACTTTTGTAATTCTTATTAAAAGATTTTTACTTAAAAGTAAATCTGTTTACTTTTAAGATAATAGCTATAATGCCAAATGTTATACATTTTTAGATTGGGTTCAGTGCACAAAATAAAAAATTGAACATAGTTGGTTAATTTGACCGGGTAACACAGATTTGACGGTCAACTCTTTTTATTGGCTGGTCAATTAAAATTTTATTTTTGGTGTTTTAATTTTTTTTTTATAAATTTTTTAAATAAAAAAAACTCTATGCTATAAGAGTATTACCTTTGAAATGATTTTAAATCAAATCATTTCTTTTTTTTAGATAAAAATTTACAACAAAGTTTTACAGTAAATAACTAATGTTCCAATTAACAGTTTGAAATAACCTTATTCTGAAATGGCTCATATGTGCTGATTAAAAACAGAGTTTTTATTAAAAAGGGAGGTTTGCCAACATCAGAGTAATTTTAGATGTTTTATATTTTTGAACACTTAGTTTTTAGTTAACTTGTTTTTATATAATCCTAAATTTTTTATAAAATTATCAACTAAACATTAGAAAATTTTAATTTAAAAAGATTTTTAAATTTTTTATTTCCTAATGTTTTACAACGCATGAAAATGTTTTTTACATTTGCTAACCGTTTTCTTAATAACTCAAAAAAGAAATGCGTTCATGATAAGTATAGTTATTTAAATAGCTAAATAGAATAATTGCGTTAATTCATTGCAATGACATCACAGACAGTGGCAAATTTTAGGCGATAATAAAATTTAAAAAGGTTTTTTAATAAGATTTAATTTAAAAAAGTTTAATGAAAAAAATGAATGAGAAAAAAAAACGATTTGAAGGGTTGTAAATGCTTATTTTTCGAAACTAAGATTTATTCAACCGGTCAACCTTGACCAGCAAGAACTCATATAGGGAGATTAAAACAGCAATTTTGATCATTTTATGCGGTTCTTGATCTTTATTGTGCTTGTTATTTTGATTTTTGGGTTGCTCAAATTTGTATTTTTCAAATGTATCATTTATTGCTGAGAAGCGATAAATTATTTCAACTACTTTTAAACAAAGCTACTTAAATAAAGTAAAGGAACTTTTAGTAACAATCACTATTAATTACACCTAAGAACAAGTATAAGTACAAAATACATAAGTATTTTAGTTAAGCAAATTGAAATTATAATAATAAAGTTTTAAGTTTTTTTTAAAAGTTTTATTTGTTTATGCAACACAAAGATCGCAAAAAGTGACCAACGGAGTCGTTCAGTTAGCAGACCTGATGTGAAACTAAAAACAGATTGTAGATGGTGTCGTGGAATAAAAAATAAAAATCATAAGAAAATATAAAATGTGTGGCAAGACTTTTGCGAAGTAGAAAAATGAAGTATGGATGCTAAGAGGGCATGGGAAGAAACAACTAATGCTCTAGTCACTCTGTTTGTAGAACAAATGCAACAAGGATAAAATATTTGATCTACTGATTTTAGAGACTGCTTATGTCTACAGGTGTGATGAAGTAGTGCATTAGTATGTTCCGTTTGGTTGTCTAGTATGGTCTAGTATGTTTTTGTTCACTTTCAAATTGGGTGATAAGAAAGCTAAACACACTTACTTCTTGCGCTTATGGTCTAGAACATCAGAGCCAGACATAAGACCTACAGAATGGATTTCAATTGATCGAATGCACACATTAGTCACCATATGCCACGAGCCATCACTCTTAGCCAAAAGAACTACAACCCTGTACTGGTGTGGAATGATGTGCTATGAAGTGAGATTTTAGATCCAAGCAAATAGTCAGCAAACGCTGAAGCTCCACAATGTACGTCGGACATTTCCAAATGAACGTGTGCGTGATTGTCGCATTACTTTGTTATATTTAAAAAAGTTTTAATTTTATTTTAAGTTTTATTTAATACAAAATTATATTCAAAAGTACTTGTCAGAAAAAATTAATTCAATAAGAAAATTAAAACACAAAAAACATAGAACTCAAAATATCTACAAACCATTTTTTAATCTTCTCTAAAATTTTTCATAATATGACACCACTCTATTCTTTTAATATGTTTCTGAAACAACTGTATTTTTTCTTTTTAGATAAACCAACCGTTGAATCATTTGTATTTTCAAAAAGTGATTCGTTAATAATGAGGTTTAATGTATCAAATTTAATCACTGGACTAACATTTGATACTAGTGAACAATTATTGGAGTTTTGTATCTATTATGAAGTAAATGGTGCATACTTACCATACAAAGATAACAAGATGTTTAATGATACTATTGTGAGAATAATTTTTTTTTGTTTGGATTTTTATGAATAATTTTTTTAAATTTAAATTGTATAAATAAATTTTTTAAATTTAAAGTTTTTGATATTCCAGCCTTTTTTTGATTTTTTTACTTTTATTTTTTTTTTCAATTTTTTGATTATTGCATTCAAACACATTTTTTTGTGCACATAAATGAATTTTTGTAGGGTTGTACAATTATAATTATACTAACTTTCATAACCCGTACAATACAGGTCATGGTGAGTCTGTTTCACACCTGACTATTTTTAAACTTGTTTTTAATTTGGTCTCTATACTTTAATAAATTTTAGTAAATGGCAAGCTGTTTTTAATGTTTGGCAATTAATTTATTATTATACCTGTTGCTAGATTGTAATCAAGGTGATAAAAGGTTTCCATTCACATATAAAATTATTATAAAAGTATAAAAAAAATAAAGCAAAAAAGATCAATATATCCATACAAAATAATAATTCCAAAGCGAAAAAATATAGAAATTCAATTGAGAAATTATTAAGTTAATTATTTTCACCATTTTACATAGAATTAGTTTTTTTTATAGCTTTTCTAGATAAAAAATACAACAAAAAAAATAATTTATTTTCTTATTTTCATTTGCATATATAATTTCAATTTTAATTAAAAAATAATTCTATTTTTCCTTTATCATTAGCTGATATATTTTATTTATTAAATGCATTATGCATTATTTATGAA
Organism: Hydra vulgaris; assembly: GCF_038396675.1. Classification (NCBI taxonomy): domain Eukaryota; kingdom Metazoa; phylum Cnidaria; class Hydrozoa; order Anthoathecata; family Hydridae; genus Hydra; species Hydra vulgaris. Next base: position 51,331,050 of record NC_088931.1, read on the forward strand.
AAAAAAAGGTTAAAAAAAGAATGAAAATAAAATAACATAAAAAAGTTGGCAAATAAACATTTGTAGTAAATAAAATATAAATAAAAATACATAAAATAAAAATATTTACATTTAATTTAATGTGTGGCACCCCCTCTTTTAAATTTTATGCTTTAAAGTTCTGCAAAATTGTTTGATATATTTTGTATGCAGGTTTTTTCGATTTCATCTGAAATATATTTATATCCTTTTCGAACATCATCACTTAAACTTTTGTGTTTAAACTGGAATACAGTTAGTGAAAGCAACTTTACCATTGCTGTAAAAGGAACTTCTTATCTTACTGGTGAGCTTAATGTTTTACCAAATGTGTTATTTAAAATAGAAGTTTTATGTTGTTAAGTTAATAGGATATCATTAATTATTGTGTGATATTATTAATTAAGTTACTTTTTTTACTTAATTCTTGTAAAACAATTGCATACATAATTGTATAGATATGGATAAATACATGCACAGGTGTATATCAGCACCTTAGCATTTAATAATATTTATAGTGTTTGGTTCTAACATAATTTTATAGTTAAAAATTTTTTTTTTGTCTTACTTTTGAAGCCACTTCACTACATTTCTACTTATTTATTGTTTATTTCATAATGGTTTTATTTTTTATTAATTTGATTTAGCTGATTATTCTTGGTCAATAGAAAACATGGATGTAACAAACAATTTTGTCCAATATACAAGTGTTGTTGGGACTGAAATTCTTTTTGGTGATTCAGTTAATATGCAAAAAAATAATTCTTTAAATAGACTTATGACCAATCATTTTGGATCAAGTTGCTACACTCAACCAGATTTATGTGATACAGGATTTACTGTTCAACTCAATGTGGAAGGTATTCAATATAAATTTTAAAAATAATAGGTGTAATACTTACATTGTTTACCTCTAAACATAGATTATTAATGAAGCTTTTCATGTTTGTTTATGTTTATTTTATGTTTGCTATGAATTATTTATTGTAAAATTTCAACAATTTTGTTTTTATCACTTTTAATGTTTTTACTTTTAATTGGGATAATATAACCCAGAATAACTTTAGTTCTTTTTATTTTAAAAAAAGAAATAATAAAATTAATTCATAAGTAGAAGTTTAATTAGAAAATGAAATTTTACTATTTTAGTATATTTTTTCCTTGTGGGTGGGAAAAGTGTTTTTAACTGAAGTAATTATTTAAATCAAAAACCAATATTTTGCATTTTTAGTTTAGTTTTAGTGTTTTTTTTTTATAATTTGATTAATTTTTTATCTTTTCCAACCTGTTTAACAATAACAGTTCAATGTATTGAAGAATAAAATATCTTCTAAAAATGAGTACTAAGTTAAAAGTTTTGACAAAACATTCATACCTAAAATTTTTTATTTTTGTCTGTGCTCAAAGTAGAAAACAATATCTAGTGCAATCATAGATATGTAAAGTACTGGATACAGCATAGGAATGCCTGATCTAGTAAATTTGCAAAAAATTATGAAGCAGATCTGCCATTGAAAAAATGACAGAGTGAGGCAAAAAGATTTAATGCAAATTTGCAAACATTTAATGTTTAATAACTAAAAAAAAACTCATAATAGAAACACAATCTAGTTTTTTATGGTATATGAGCTTATATATTCTATATGATTAAGTATTAAGCTCAAGACTTAAGTCAAGTCAATTAACTATTTATTAGTATCACTCATATCAAGGGGCGTGAAAAGCCAATAATTGAAAGCTCTATTATAGGGAAGTTATACTCACAAATAAAGTATCAAGTTTTAATATTAACAATATATTACTATTAAATGTCATTATTTAATGGAAAAAAAAAAGATGGTGTTTTTAGAAAGCAATAATCATGTTTATATAAACCTATATCTATGTTTATTATGTTTACTATAACATTAAAAGTGTTTGAGGTCGGTAATTTTTTGCCAAACTCGTTTCTATGTTTTATGGTAAGACCTTTGTTTCAAATTTTTTTTGCCGAGCTGATGCTGACCTTTAAAAGATTGTGGTCGGCAAATTATTGCCGACCTCATTTTTCCTAATTTTGAGGGTTGTTTATATATATATATATATATATATATATATATATATATATATATATATATATATATATATATATATATATATATATATATATATATATATATATATATATATATATATATATATATATATATATATATATATATATATATATATATATAATATATATATATATATATATATATATATATATATATATATATATTAGCATAACAGTAAAAAGTTAAGAATATTTATACTAGCTTGCACATATTCACACAAAACATTTGATTTTATCAATGCTATTTAATAATGTATAAATGCAGTAAGAGTTCAGCAAAAAAACTGTCAGAAACCAGTATGTCAATAAAATGAATTAATAATGGGTAAAACCACCCTTTACTTTAAGCAGTTTGCGAATACGGTTTTGCATGCTTGAGGCTAGTTTTTTACAATAAGCAGTCATGTCTTCATCCCTGTGCCACACACTGATGACTCCTTTAATTATCTGCTGCTTTGTTGTTGGTTTTAACTGGCTGAGTTTACACTTGGTGGTGTTCCAAAAATTCTTTATTGGCCTCATGTTGGGTGAACTGCCAGGCCAATCTAGAACAAGAAACCTTGTTGTCAGCTAAAAACTTGGCAGATTTTGCCTTGTGGCAAGGGGCACCATTCTGCAGAAAGATGCCATCTTTTCTGAGGTACCACATTAACCAATTTGTACCATTTTGTGACCATTTTAGGTCCAATTGAACCACAATACCCAAGTTGCGTTATAAAAAACAAATATTTTATATATATTATTTTTTTATTACATTGCAATAAAGTACTCAGGAAATTTTATAGCAGTTTAATTGTAATTATGGAATCAATTAAATTAAAAATTGCATTGTTTGTTTCAAAAAGGTATTGACACAATTAAAAGCTTAGATGAAATTGTTTCATTTAGTTTTTCTAATTTTAAATGAAATACAGAATATAATATGAAATACTTTAATGTAGTATGGAATATAATACGAAATAAATTGCATCGAATATTGTTGGTGAAAAAAGTACCCTAAATATAAGAAAACAAAATAATAACAATAACCTTAAATAATCACATCTGTGAACAAATTTTTAACTATCCCAATAACTTTTTTTAAAATTTAAGTTGCACCACAAAATTTTATTAAATTTCATGGCACTTATAAACAGCCTAATTTATTTAAGTTTTTAAACATCATGTTGTGTTAAATATATTGGTTTATTGATTAAAAAATCTTGAGTGGAGGGTGGGCGGACGCTCTCATGGCTCTGTCCTCATTATGTTTCCGCTCTTGTACTAGCCAATTTGTTCATGGGAGGGAATGATAAGAATGATACTGCTGCTATGAATTTTTTTTTTTTTACATTACACCTTTCCGGCCCAACAAGACATATATGTCCCGGTTCATTTAAACTATAAAGAGGTTCAGCTTTTGTTTATATCCGTATAAAAATTAATCAAAACATTTGTCACATAGTTAGGCAATACTTCAAAACAACTTTTTGTCTTATTTGTGGGTTTTTTTAATTAATTTTTTTTAATTCATAAAACAGTTACAATCAAAATATGTTGCTTAGATTTATTATGCTTCATTAAAATATGCAGTTCTTAAAGAATCATGCTATACCTTTGAAAATTTTTTTATAAGTTATTTAATCTTAGTAGAATAGAAATAATACACACTTTATATCTGCATTATCATTCTTGTATTGTTTTTTTTTTGTAATAAGTTGTGGGACAAATATGTCCCGTCAGGCTTTTTGAAGTCTTTTTTGTATAAATGTTTATTTGTTGCAATCTTTTAGTATAAAAGTAAAAAATGAGTCAAAAAAGATATTACTTTGCTGCTGAAATTGCAAATATTATTAAGAAGATATTCCAATAGAAAATCGATGAATGCGAAAACCCAGTAGATTATTTTTTAAAATACTTTCACGGTGAAATTATGAAATCTATTACTTATCAGAGTAACTTGTATATACATCAGTTACAGAAAAAAGTTCTAGTGCTAACAAAAAACGATTTGTATGCTTTCATCGGAATCAATATGGTAATGGGGTATCTTGAGCTTCCTTCCTGGAGGAACTACTGGAGTAATGAAACTGATTTGGCAATGCCATTTGTTTGAGATATCATTCCATGGTAAAATAGGTTTATTCAAATACTTTCAAGCAACAACATTGCAAAAGCAGCTGACAATACAGATAAATTATATAAGTTACGTCCATTGATAGACAGTTTGAATAACAACTTTACAAAATTATTAAATTTATTGCGTTACCTTTGTATTGATGAGGGAATGATACTTTTTAAGGTTTGTAACTCTTTAAAACAAAATAACTCTAAGAAACCAATTAAAAAGGGATATAAGCTTAGGTCGACGGCTAATATGGATGGATATCTTTTTAAATTTGAAATATAACAGGGAAAAACAATAAATGTACTGATCATACAATGCCAAAGTATTTTAGATTAGGTGATAATGTTGCTTATAAAATGATGAAATCTTTACAAGGAAAATATTACGAAGTTTACATTGACAACTACTGCATTTTAAAAATCTTAAGAAGATTTTTAAAATGCAGGTAATTGTCATACCTTGGGCCTGAAAGAGTTAATCAATAAATATTTTAAATTTTTCTTTTATTTATTATATCATTCTTTAAAATTATTTTTTTTAGTTTAATTTTTGTATTTTTTTTTTTCTTAGATTTTATTCTCTTTTTAGTTTAAGGGTTTTTTATTTTAATTTAAGTTTGCTTTATTTTTTTAGAGCATTTTTAAAAGCTCTAATTATCAAAACATGCAAAGAGTCTTGGTCTCATAAAAGTCATGCAACCTCACACCTTTTATGTGAAGGCCTGTTTATGTATATTAGAGTGTCCCGAAAAACAATGTTTTTGAAAAATAAATACTGCCATCCTCTCTTTATGTGTTCTATATGATAAAAAAACACTTGACTTAAATTAAAAAAAAATTTAGGGGCCCATGTAATGTCTTAAATGAAGCAAAATTATATGAAAATTTAAAAAAAATGATAATTATATAAAAATGAAGTTTATTAACTAAAAATTAAAAAAGCGCATTTTTATCAACTTTTTTTTGACAAAAATTTTTTTATTTAATAAGTTTTTTTTAATATAAATATCATTTTTAAATTTTTATATAATTCCACTTAATTTGACTCCCAACATAAAACACTATTAAAGAACTTTTTTATTGATAATATTAGGAACTTGTTAAATGTTTAGGAGTCATGAGGAACTCATAAAAATATTTTTTATTTAAAAAATGTTTAAATCTAGTGTTTTTTTATCATATGAAACACATTAAAAGGGTGAAAGCATATATTTTTCAAATGTGTTGTATACCTGATATATATATATATATATATATATATATATATATATATATATATATATATATATATATATATATATATATATATATATATATATATATATATATAAACATATGTGTGTATGTGTGTATGTATATTTATATGTGTTTGTGTGTGTGTGTGTATATATATATACATATGTATATATATATACACATGTATACATATGTATATATATACATATATACATATATATATATATATATATATATATATATATATATATATATATATATATATATATATATATATATATATATATATATATATATATATATTGCAACAAAGAAAATTAGTGATGTGTTTGGAGACCTATTGAAACTAAATAAATCCAAAGTTAGTTAAGAAAACTTTCTAATAAAGATTTTAACTGATAGTGATCAAAGTGGGTACCCAATAGGGTTTGATAACAACACATCAAAAGCACTAGCAGAAACAAATCCCAAACTGAGCATCCAGAAAATAGCAAACAATCTTCAGGCTTCTTGGTCAATGAAATTAAGAAGATTTGCAGACAAGGGTATTTGGGTCTCACATCTAACGTCAGAGATGAATAAAAACAACTGTGCGCAATTTGTACATTTCTTTTGTGCAGAGAAAAAAGTGATCCATTTTTATGAAGGATTGTTACTAGTGATGAGAAATAAGTCTTGTACAACAACAACAAGCGTACTAAACAATGGCTTTCTCCAAACCAACCCGCTGTAACTACTCCAAAACCATCCCTCACTTTAAAATAGGTATTATTGTGTGTTTGGTGTGATTGTGTTAGCATAATTTACTTGAACTATTGAAGCCAGGAGTAAAAGTTATGGATAAATTTTATTGCCAACAATTGGATAGATTGCACAACCAATTCTTGGTATAACAATCAGGTCTGATCAATAGAAAAAGCAAGACTAACCCCCAAAAATATAATTTAACTGAACTGGAGAGTTTGCTACATCCTTCTTATTCCCCGAACATAACACTATTCAATTTTTATTTACTCTGGTCCATGGAACACTTCCTGAAGAATATTTTTTAAGTGTTAATGATGTTTAAACTCATCTAGAAGCATTTTTTTCTTAATAGGATACTGAATTTTATAAAAATACCTACCAACAAGATAGGAATAGGTTCTAGATAGCGATGAAGATTATACAATTGATTTAATGTAAAATTGAGTTAAATTCTATTTTTTATTGCCATTTAAATAAATGATTACTTATGGCTACATATACATGTGAACATAGTTATTAGATGTTTTCTGAAAAACTATTTGTTAACTTAACTATCTGAGTATAGTATTAACAAGGAAAAGAATTTTGAACTTAAGAACCAGCGACATAAGTAATACTAGAACTAAGCCATTCAGTGATGTGATCATTAAAGTCACCAGCAATTAAATATATTTGACAACGATATAGAGAGATAAAGGAAAGGGTTGGTCAAATTGATCAGAAACAACATTAAAAAAAGTGCAGTCTTGAAAAAAATAAGAACAAAAAAATTTAGAGCAATTAAATATATTTGACCATATCAATGTCAATTAATGTATGGATTTTGTCAATACAGGTGTATATAGTTAAGTCATTAGCAAAAAAGAATCACTTTAGATTTAAGATTGTTGGGAAGATCATTAATGTAGATAAGGAACAACACAAGAATAAAGACAAGGAAAAATACTGCAAGATTTTCATCTTGTAGTATCCCTGAAGTTTTGAAGAAGAACAGTATTAGTCTTTGAGAATGGCTATAATACTACGGATAGAGAGAAATTATTTAATAATTTCAAAAATTCCCAGATATATTCATACACTATATGAATATATGTAATTGGCATTATAGATATATTTACACATTATATGAATATATATATATAAATATATATATATATATATACATATATATATATATATATATATATATATATATATATATATATATATATATATATATATATATATATATATATATATATATATATATATAATAGAGATGATAGATATATCCACACACTATATGAATATATATATATATATATATATATATATATATATATATATATATATATATAATAGACATGATAGATATATTCACACACTATATGAATATTCATAATAGATATAATAAGCATGACAGATATAAGATAGTAAAATAACAGAAAGTTCATTTCTAGCCTTTGCTTATATAGCAATCCTAAAAAGCAGCAGGATATACAAGAGGTTGTACTAGCTTACATGTTATCAGTTGCAGGATGATAAGATTATTCATAAGATCTATCATGGTGATCATTGTCATAGGATTGATCATGGTGATCATTGTAATCATGGTGATCATTGTAATCAAAAAAACTGTTTTCAAATCAAGAAAGTTATTTTATACAACAAAAGAAAAATCTGATTTGTGTTTTTAGATGTTTTTAATGAATGCAAATACCCTGCAATATATCAAGTATAATTTTTGCCACTTTTTTTTAAAGTAATGCACATGTTTTTCAAAATGAAAGTTAAGCACTTGAAGTTTAACTTTTATTTTAAAAGTTTCTAGTTATTCAAGTCTAAAGACTTTGCCTGAAACTACTTTGAAGCCGTACTATCTGAACAATGTATTGACTACAATATTGAGGGATAAAGGAAAAGGGCTCAATAAAAAACAAAGAGAAAAGTGATTGAGTGGAGAGGTACTAAACAGAAGCACATGAAAAAGTGGTCAGAGGATTTAAACTTGATTTCATGACATATAGGTGTATTAATACACAAGTATATGGTTAGGCCAGGCATATGACTATTAAGTCTTTGCGAGTCAAAGGATAGTAGCTATCAACACTGTGATCCGATGATAAAATAACCCAATTCAAGTTAGTCTCATAAAGACCACATAAGTCTGGTGTGTTGTGCAAGAGGTAAGATTCAGCTGGTGAAAAGTTACTTCGAAGACCACAAATGCTTGTAATTGATAGATTAAAACATTTCGGTGGTGGTAATGGTTTTTTATGTTTAACAATTTCAACTTATATGCGGTAGTGGTGTAGTGGTAGAGCGCTCGCTTCATAAGCAAGAGGTTCCGAGTTCAATTCCTGCCACGTCCCTGGTAGTACCGCGCTCAACTTGTTTCTCCGCGCATCGGCCTTGTTTTTCAAGGTTCGTGTTTCGGAGTTAAAGAGTTGAGAGAGGGTTATAACCACAAGTATCCTCCTCATCTGTAGTGGCCTTCTCGGCCTTGGGGAGGTGAATAAAAAAATATAAAAAAAACTACTTTAGTCATGTTTTAAGTTATTAGAGAATTTCACTCAATCATAGGTATTGCGTGGCACCCTAATAAAGAAGCTATGGAGTTGTTTCAGTGTTGCTTATTAACACTAATTTGAACTCTGTGGTAGTTTTCTTAAAAGACCATTAAATTCAGTTTCTCTACACTCAGGAGATAACAGAAAGAGTTGCATAGCCACTAAGAAGGAGGCACAAGTAAAAACTTAATAGTAGGGGTATTTTTAGTAAGACTTAACTTTTATAAGCTTTTGTTTAAAAAAGCTAGTCCTACAATGGAGCAGATAGGGAGGTAGTACTAGATTTCATGTTACCAGTGATGATCCTGAACCTGAACTGATTTTTTGTTAGAATTCTACCTTCTTTATATCAGTTCTCTGCAACAATATGTCCAAATTAATAAGAGTTTTAATATTTACAAGCTTGAATATTCATGTAGTGGAATTTATATCAAAATATGAAAGAAGATAATTTTGAACATAAGTACTGCGCATTGAACAAACAATATTAAAAGGCAATTGGCATGCTTCTCTAGCAACAGAACATTACAAGTAGTGCCCCATTATATTTGACCAGATCAAAGCTATTACAGTTAAGCCTAATTATTATGAAAAAAACTTGAAAAAATCCTTTGAAACTAACTATTCAAAAATGTTTCACTAAATAAAATACATCCAATTATTTTAATCCTAACTCATAAAAAATAAATAAAGATGTAAAAATTAAATAGAATAGATGTTTCTAATCTAAGTCTGACTCTAACCTTAACCCTGAATCTTTAAATTATCAAAATAGTTTTTACATGACATTATCTTTTTATTGTCTTTTTATGATTTTTTGTATAAAATAGGAGTATGTCTTGTAGGTAGAACATGGCTATATGTATATACATTTTACAGTATTTATTTTTTTGTACATCTAAATTAAAGATATAAACCCTAATTTTAGTTCTTTATTTTGTAAACTTAAAATTTGTTATTATTTTTTCAATATTTATTTTAAAAAACTTTTTATAATATATATTTTTATAATATTTATTGAAAATATATATTATAAAAAACTAAGAACAATAATTGTTCTTAGTTTTTTTTTTTTTTTAGTTCCATTTTCATCTCATAATGTTGAACTCAATTTTCGTCCTACAAGAGCTTTTTATATAGATAGCAATGATAAAAATTTTCTTGAGCCTGAACTAATACATTTTGGACAACTATATACAACATTCTTCTTATTCAATGATGTCAATCTGCCATCAAATGCAGCAGTTTTAAGTTTTCAGTTTTCCATTGGTTCATATCAAGGGTCAGGGTCAAACTCCAAAGACTTTTCAGCACAAGCCTATTTGTTAGTGTCTCAACATAAAACATTTGAGTATAATTTCATGACCCAGTTATTTACAAATACAGCTTTATATCTCTCAAATGAAGATTATATAACATTTCTGTTTAATGGATCTAATGCAAAAAGCTATAATAGTCTTGATTTGTTGAACCTCTATAACAAAGTTTCAAATAAATATTTTGGATTGGTAAAACATATAGGTATTGTCATAATACCTAATATTCGAGCAAGTGGTAACAATTTTGACTTCAATAGAAATGGATTTAAATTGGCTATATCATATAGAACAAAAGGTCACTATTTATTTTTGTAATTTTTTTTTTTTTAAATAAAAGTTAAATATAATTATTTTATTATGTTTTTAACTTTCACAGACACAACAACACAATAAATAAAATAGTAATTTTAATATGTTAAACTGAATATTAAAAATATATGGTGTTGCCTGTAGGTTAATAATCAACATCGTGCTAATGATGCTAATTAAAACTATTATCTGTATAATATCACTAAGAGCAATACATTACAGTAAAAATTAGATGAATTTCAGGTTAAACCAGTCTTATTGTTATTAGTTTTGTTTGGGTTCACCATGCTATGCAAGCCCCAAGCTGTCACAGAAGAAAGATCAGATTTACTAATAGCTGTTTATTCTAAGCAATTAAAAGTCATGACTTTTTGTTAAGATTTAAATATATAGTTGTGTCATTAAAAATAAAGCTTTAGAAGTAAGATTTAATGGAACATCATTAGTATAGATGATCTAGATTAGATGGAAGGGCAGAGATAATAAAGCTATTAGAACTTTGTTACGATGGTTATCAAGTCAGCAGTAGAACAAGGAGATTGAAATCTAAATTAATTGTCAGAGATTATCAGACTTAAGATACTATATTAGATGTTTTTTAATTAAAGGTTTCAACGCTTTGCTAATAATAGTTAAAAAACTAGGCAACAGTTAGTCAACAGTTAGTGGGGTTTCAGCAATCTCCAGAGTTTTTAAAAATTGGTGCAGTTGACATTTTTCAGCAGGTAGGAAAAAATAGGTTTAATTAAGCTCAATTTCAAGAGTAATGAAAAGATTTCCGAAGAATTGAATGTTATCTTTTAAAAAATACCTTTGTAAAAATGGAATGTTGTCTTTTGAAGAACACCTTTGTAAGAATGGAATATTATCTGGACTTCGTGTTGTAAAAGAGTTTTAGTTGCAAACAACTTAAGCAACAGAAGCAGGAGTAATAGGGATTTCTAACTATGGACTAGCTTGTTTCTTTAAAATAACATTTTTGAGTCGTGTGTGGTTGTTAGATTCAAGAGATAAATTGGAGAAGATGTTCTTTACAAATAGTACTGTCTTATTCTTGAGAGATTTAATAAGATCAGATCCATGTAGATAGATCTGATATTATAACCACTCAGAGATGGCATGCTAGACTTACCTTTAATAATGATATTGTTAAGATTTTCAAAAAGTCTCTAGAACCAAGAATCTAGAAATAATAAGTCTCTAGTTTCTAGGTGTCTTGAACTTAGTTTGCAAGGAAATATATGGTATTTATTAATCTGAGAATAATGGACCTTGTGTCATACAGATAATGACCTTGTGTCATACAAATGATGACCTTGTGTTATACAAATGATGACTTTGTGTCATACAGATAATGGCTTTGTGTAATACAGATGATGAATTTTTATCATACAGATAATAACATTGTGTCATACTGAATCTTTATGCATATAAAACATGATCTGAACTACCTAAAAGAGATCATACTAGGAACCTTTTCACATCAATTTTTTGCAAAGCTAAAAAAGACCTTGTTCTCCAGGGCGTTATTTTTGTTAAAAAGATGAAGAAAAAAAGAAAAATTGATTACGGTTAGAAATAGCAACTGCAAAAAAGAAGAAAATCAGGTGATACAGTGATGCTTGGTTTGAAATCGACTTGAATTATTAAAAATATCTATACCTGCCTGAATCCTAAAGATTATCTGGGGCAGAGTTTTCAACAGAGAGTAAAAAGTTTCCAGGAATCTCATTCAATTTGAAGATAGTAACAAGAAGTGCAATAATAGAATTAATCTGTTGTAGATGAAGTATGAGGTTTTAGTGAAATCATAGTATGATCTGTTGAAAAAGAAGTACAAGGGTTTAGTGAAACTATAGCATAATCTATTTAAAAGAAAGTACAAGGATTTAATGAAATAATAGCATGATTTGAACTACCTAATAGAGATCAAACAGAAATAACGCTGAAGCTAGGATCTAAGTAGAGCCATCAAGTTAACTATCTGGGTGAGAGATTGAGAACAAAAATACTTTTGAGCATCAGAGTCAGCTAAGTCAGTAATAAATTTAGTGTGATGGTTGTAGACATTCAGTATGATGATCATTAAAGTCAATAAGATGATCTTAATCTTGATCTAACCTTTAATACCATATGTTCATATATTTAAAATAAGTTTGGTCCTAAAGTTATACCATTTAAAAATAAAGAATGTTTGATGAAAATGTTTGATAACTTATTTACATAAATGACTGAAATAATTATTTACATAAATGACTGAAATCTCCAAAAATGTCATGTTTCAAAACATAACTTAAAAGATTCAATAAGATATGGCATGATCAGTTGAATTGTTTTAAGGGTTGTTGAGGTATTTCAATGTACTACATAAAAATACAAATCAATATGTGAAAGGAATGATAAAATATGGAAATGTTAGAACAAGTAATAATAAAACTTTTTCCAGGAGGTAGCTGAGAATTTCATTCACTCATGTTTAACAACTTATTTTTATAAAATTTCATAACAAACAAAGTTTTCTCTTTTTTATTTGAAAATTGTTACATAATGATTAGTTTTAGCTATAAATACATAAAATTTTCTGAAATGGCTTCATGAAAAAGTCATTATATTCCTCATGATAAAGTTTTGAATTTAGATTCAAAACTTTATGATGAGGAATATAATGACTTTTTCATGAAAAATGTTAAATAGCAAAGATAATGAAAGTAATTTGAAATCTTCTGTCAGTATGAATAGTGAAGAGAAGAGAAGTTACTCAAACTCCAACTCCTTTTCTTTCCACGCTAAAAAGGAAAGAAAATTTTCTTTCTGTGATGCACCTCAGTACACTGCACTGCTGTAAAAAGCTATTTTGCTCTATGACATGTCTCAGATTTTTATAAAAGTTTTTTAAAGTATTATTGCAATTGTTAGTGTTTTTTGTTATTAATTTTATCATAATATTTTTTTTAACTATTATACTCCAAAAAATAAATTACCTGCCAGGTCAGATTGAATAATATTTTCAACAAAAGTATTTTGATATATAATTGCCCACAGATTAAACTTTATATCTTTAAGATATAGTTTCTACTTAGTTCTTTATCAAAAATGTCTAAATCAACTTTTGTATAAAAATATTGCAAATACTTTGTTACTTTTTCTGCCATTATGGATAATGACATCGTTATTTCCTAAGCTTGTTAGCGTTTATTTTCTTAGCTAACTTTAGTCATCTGATGGCTATAAATTAAAAATGTAAGTTTCATTAAAGAAAATTAATAAAGTTGTTTTCACATAACGTAGAAAAGATTTGGTTTTTAATACTTATACAATATTTCTTTAATTTTAATGCAATATTTAATACAATATTTATCATGCAGTAAATTTCTAAAAAAATTTTAATTATCAAACATATAAAGTTTTATTCATTATCTCAACTTGACTAACTATATTGACGATAATAAATTATCAAAAGTCTTATAAATTAGTGAATGATTGATTGTGTTATAAATAATTTAAAAAAAAGAAATGCATCTTTTGATTTTAAATGTTTTTCATTAGCTGCTAAAAAATAAAATAGTCTGTTTAAAATCTTTATTGAATACATACATTGAATATGTTGTGTGTGTATTTTACACTCAATAAATCTTAAAATAAAAACTTTATCTAAATAATGTAATTATCCTTCAAACAGTTTTACTTTTAATAACAAAATTACATGAACAAACAATAAAAGCAAACTTCAGAATGAAGTTTAGAACGACTGAGAAAAAGTTTTTCAGCTTAGAAAGTAGTATTATTTATTTAAAACAATAGTTCAAAGAAGTGAACTCTAAATTTTAAACCTTATATTTATATAACTTATTACCTAACAAACTTATGTCGTGCTAAGTTGGCATGTACACAATGGTCTGTCTATAGGCACAACTTTATATTTATTTGTACCATACCTCTCTATAACTTTGTTGGCACATGTTTCTATTTTATGAAATTTTATCTGTCTATATTTTGATATTTCTTCAATTTTATGTCTTTTAGCTCAACTAATTTTATTGCCTATAAGTATTCCATTAAAAAATACTTGTAATTATTTTTAATTTGCATAACAGCATGTAACAGTATAAACCATATTATATTACGAAATTACTACTGTGTTAAGCTGAGTAAGATATAATATAATCACATTGCATTATAATTAATAAATCACAGTACATTATTGTACATAAACTTTACATCTAGCATAAATTATAATAAATAAGCTTATCATTTACCCTTTAAGCATATTTAGCAATAAACTTGGATTATTCCAAAACTACCTGGCATTCAAACTTTTATGACACATTATTTGAAATTCATATCAACTTTGATGCTACATATAAGGTGGAATATAAGTTGAATATGCTTTAAACTTAAAAAAGATGATACCATTCTAAAAAGCGTATACATATTCTATATACAAATTTTTTTGATTTTCTAAACTTTGAAAATTTTTGATTTAGTCTTTCTTAATAAATTTATGGAAAAATGATATTTCAACTATAATACATTGTATTATCTCAAAAAATACGTTTATATTTTAACAACTACAAAAAAAACCTTTAAGTATATTTTGTATTTTATGATATTATATATATTAATCTTGATAAAGTTAGCTTTTATTTTTCAGTAAATCCAATAGTGTAAAATCAGTTTCATTAAGTTATTTTTTTTTTAACTATTTTTATGATGTAGTAATTGGAAATGAAAATTTATCATCACATGTTACAACAGTAAACTCCATCGTATATGCATTCGATGACAGTTATTATATTACTGGAATACAGTTTCAAAATAAAGAGTTAATAAAAAAAACTTATGCACTATTTTCTTATGATTCCAGTGGATATCACTTTCTTGCTGAGGTAATTTTTTAAATCTATGAAAATATTTTACTAATTTTTGATCATAATGAACACAGTAGTGTTATTTTTTATAAAATTAATGCTAACAATGTAGTATGTTTTTTAAATAATATTTAATTTCCATAATAAGTTTTAGTATTAAAGATAATTTATTATATTTTTTTAAATTTTAAAAAAAGATTGATATATGTAAATATTGTGTAAAAATGTTTGAATTGTTTCTGAAAATCTTTTTTTCTAAATTCTATATATTATACTGGCAAAGCATGTTGTTATGTTTTTTTTTTATAACAAATGACCTGTTTAGCTTTTATTGACTAAAACAAAAAGTTTGGACTTTAGTTTTTTGAAATACATTTTTTGCATTTTAAAATAAACCTTGTATTTTAAAAAACTTAAAGCCAAAAGTTGATGCCTTGCAGATAACCATATTTATATTATTTGGTTGCACTAGTTTACAAATTGGTAATATATAAACTAATGCGCTCAGCTTGCAATCAAGAGATTTAAAGTTCAAATTCACCACTGGAAGTGTAGCACTCAACTTATTTTTATGCATAGTGGGATAACAAGGTTAGTGTGCAGCGTAGTTTTTAATAGAGTTTTTGTAACAAGGTATGTTTTTTGTGTTTGTTTAAATGTGATCTAAATGTTAAATTGTGATCAGCTGAATGTGATGTTTCTAAAAGCTTTACAGTAAAAAAATTATTAAAATTGTTTAAGTAGTTCCTGTAAAATATCAAAAATCCTATGAGTTATTATCATTCCGAACAGTCTTTTAAATTGCGAGAACACATTACTTTGCAACAAATTACTTGAATAAATTACTGCAACATTTTACTGGAACAAGTTTCTTCAGCATATGTTTGTTGTTACATAGTTCATATTTCAGTCATATGCAGAAAGCAGTTCACTCATATCCAAATATATAGGATGGATATTAGTTTTAGAAATATGAAATTGATTAACATAATTGTAAGAATAAAAAATAATGAATGTCCACCTACTGGTTATAATTAGTATTATAAAAATATAGGATGGCATTTAGTTTTAGAAATGAAATTGATAAAGATAATTGTAAGAATAAAAAATAATGAATGTCCACCCACTGGTTATATTTAGTATTATAAACTCTGTTAGCTGACAATGTAATTAGATGTAGTTTGTTTCTTAACTTCTTCAAATTTCATTAGACCTATTTGTTATCTGTGATACTAATTTAGAACTCAGCCTTCTTATTTTTAATTTGGCATATATATTCTTAAAATAATTCAAGACTCTCTATATATAATGATATAGTGGTTGATCCAGATCCATGTAGGCCCAATTTTTACTTAAAAAATATTTTACAAGTCAAAATAAACTCTAACTTTTAGACAATAAAGATAAGGATGGTAAAATTAAATACATATTTGCGTTACTATATTTTCTTTACAATAGTGTTATCATTTAAGGTGTTCAATTAAACTTTACAGCAAACAACACACATGGTTTTTTAATGCTGAAATAGTCTTTAATTTTGTACTATGTTTTTCTTATTGAATCTAAAACAAACTCTTTATTAAGAGACTTTAAACTGATATCCTCACTGCTTCTTCTTGTTAATGTTGCAAGAATCTTGTCTTATTGGTAATCTTGCTTTAATTTAGAGCTCTGTTTAAATTTTTTTACAAGCTGGCTTTTTTTATCAAAATTTTCTTTCAAAGACTTTTCAATATTTACTTTAATTTTTTGATTGTTTGGGTTAACTTCATTTGCTAAAGAAATTTAGCTAAAGAAACTAAAAATAAAAAATAAAAAATACTTTTGAGTATTTTTTATTTTTTACTAAATGTCCAGACTCAAATGTTAAAGTTACTAGTTCAAATTGTTTAAAAAAAATCAGGATTTTGTTTCGAACTTATAAAACTTATTTTTTAAGAAATTAGGTATTGTGATTTATATTAATTGACCTTTTTATTTTAAAATACTGTAAATTAAAGTATAATAAGTTATATAATTTTTTACCAATAACATTATTAAGTCAATAACTCAATGTTTTCTATTGTTGAATTCAATGTTTGGTTAAACTTAAACAGTGTAGAATCACCAGTTGTCAGTCTTTTAACATTGCTCTTTACATTCTTGTCATTTCTCATAGAAAGGTTTTCAGATACAAATTATTAGCATTTTTAATAAGATTAGTTTCAAAAGTAAAGAAATATCAATAGATTAAAAAAAAAAGAAATTGACCATAATTTTTTTACAAACTTTTGTTTGATAAAAGATGTTTTTTGCCAATACTCAGCCTAATGCAAATCATAAGAATTTTCTAATTTGTCAGCAACTTATGTTAACTAATCAGAACAAAAATATTTTGTGACAGTCCTATTGGTTGAGTTGAATAATGCTGTTTATGGTGGATTTAAATCAAAATAACTGACTATAGGAGCGTGAATGACTGCTGCTATTTTTACCTTCTATAATTTCATTTGTTAGTTTTTTTTAAAATGAAATTTTGAGGTGAAAAAGTTAAGAGTCACAGTAAAAGGATGAGACTTAATTGAATGAGAAGTAACACGAGAATGAATTTTATTAGATGGCATAAGACATGCTGGCAAGAGAAGTAACATTACAGCGATGTGAAAATAGTTGAATACAAGGACAGAGTTGAGATCTATAGAGATAAAGAATAAAATCTGGAGTAAGAAATTGGCAAGCACAATAAAGATGTGCCTTAAGATGACCTTAGCAGATGCTAATTTTGCAATGGATTTGATATATGGTTTCCAAGAAAGATTGGAATTAAGAGTTAATCATATAAGACAAAGCATAGTTGACTTATCGAGTACATTACTGTTTATAAATATAGGATGATCTAAATTATTGCGAGAACAATCAGCTAAAAAAAATTGAGTTTTATCTGAATTAAAGTTCACCAGCCACTGTGAGCCTCATGCTGTAGCAGAAGTGAGATCCTTTCAAGCTCCAATGCCCCCTCCAAGCAATCAGAGAGTGTTGACTTCTTATCATGACAAGAATAAATGGTAATATCATCAGCGAAAAATTTGATGTGAGAATGTCTGGCAGATCATTAATGTAAATTAAAAAGAGTATAGGGCCAAACATTGAACCTTGAGGAACCCCTGATGTTACAGGATATGAAGAAGAGTGCTGTCCATCGAGGGTAACTTTTATACTACAATTGGTAAAGAAGGATTCAATAATCCTAAAGATGTTACCAGATACACTGAATGGAGAAGACCAGATACCAAACTTTATCAAAGGCTCTAGAAATGTTAAGAGCAATAGCCCTAACCTCTCCACATGTATCTAAGGCACAATAAAGCTTATCAGTATTTAGTTTAAAAGTTATTGTTTGTTTTCTAAAATACCTGCATTTTAATACATAATTACCAAACTACTAGTAAATAAAACTTACAAGCTCTACTTGATATAAATCTGTCAGATTCATATAATTGCTCTTGGTAATGTCAAGTTCATAATATTAAAAAATACAAATTTTCTTTTTTTCTTTTAAATTTTTAAATGGGCTTTACAAATAGTTAGTTTAATATTTGGTTAATAAATTTATAATAGAATTTATTTAATGATAAAAATTATACTATTAAAATATCCATATTAAAACATACATTTGCATATAAAAATAAAAAGTTCAGTGTTTTAAATAACATCTTCATACTTTTCTTAACAAATATCTTCTTAAAAGACTGCCACTGTTTAATATTTATATTATCAAAAATCCGTGACACATTAAAAATTCAAAAATCTTTTAAACGCTATCATTTAATGCAACAAAAATATATTCTAAGAGCATGCGTCTGCCAAACCTACATTGTTTAAAAAAAAAATCTGAAAATTTTTCAGTACATGTTTCCAACACGTATAGGAATGATGGTCAACTATGCAAGTTAGATTATGGTTGTTGTCCTAGGTAAAGGATACCACAGGTGTTTAAAATACTGGCTAAAATATATGTCTATGTGTATATATGCTTATACTGGTATTTTTTTTTTCATTGTTTATTTATTTGTTCATATTATTGTTTTTTTTTAAATCGGGTAACTCAACATACTAATATAACAAATATGTATTAGTGATTTCTGCTGTGTATTGCAAAAAATTATCATTTTCACAAAAATTAATAAAAAGTTTCAAAAAATGTAACAGACTTTTGTCTGTTTTAACCAAAATATATATTTAATGTATGAACACTTGAACGCACCAATTTCTATTTAAGTCAGTTGATGTATATCGATTTTAACATATTTGAAGTAGTACAATTATTTATATAAAATTATTTATAAAGTATTAACTTAAATTATTAATAAAATGATGTAACAAAATAATACTGTTTTTTGACGATTCTTTAAAAAAATAGCAATCAATTTTTAAACCGTGACAAAAAAATTGCCTCAAATACAAAGACATTTTACTTACTGAGTATACTGACAATTACAGAGTGTTATTAATTACTAACAGGAAACATGAAAAGAAATTTTACCTCTGAATCTCAAAGTTTTAAAAAATCTTATGAAACAACCAAAGAAAAAAAAAACAGAAAAAACTTATTTAAAAAAATAATTATACAACCTGGTATTTATCTTTCCTATTAAAACATTGCAGTAAAAAAACTTTTTATTAATAAGAAAGGCTAGTTCTCTATAAATAATTTTATATAAATAATTGCACTACTTCAAATATGTTTAAAGTGACTTTGAACATATTTGAAGTAGGAAATTGGAAAGTTGGAGCGTAACTTGACTGAAAGTTTTGGTTTAGACAGACTGAAAGTCTGTTATACTATTTCTGTTTACTACTATTTATCCTAAACTTTTGAACTTTTTTCTAAAATTTTAGAAATGATTTTCTTTAGAATTATCATGATTATTGTCATTGTATTTTTATTATTTTGAATAATAAAAATACAATGACAATATTGTATTATTCAAAGTTAATATTATAGCTATTAAGACCCTTTTTAAAAAATTTTTATTACAATTTTCATCTAATGGTAATGCTGATTGAAACCAGTTAAATACCAGTAATTCATTTTACGCAATCAAACAACAAATATTTTTACTTATGTTACATAACTAAGATTTTTGGTGTGACAATTTTACATATAAAAGTAAAAATATTGCTAACATATATGTTTATTTGGAATTTTAACTGTAGAAAGTGTCAATTGTTTGAGCTTTAAATGTGTCTGGCAGAGGTTGTCATCATGTTAAGTGTCTGACAATGGGTGACATGATTTCTAAAACTATTCTGAAGTAAATTATAATAACATTAGGCATATTTTTTATTAATAAACAATTTTTTATAAATAAACAATGAAAAAAAAAATACCAGTATAAGCATATATACACATAGACATTTATTTACTTTTAAAGCTTATTTTTTCGATTTATATTATACCTTATATATAAAGTACTGGTCAAAATTATAGCACAAATTTAAAATAAAAATTTAATGACAGAAATTTAGCGGAGGGTTGAATGAAAAGTTATAATTATTTTTTTTTATCTAAAGAATAACATTTTACTTTTTACAAAAATGAATGAAAATTGAAAATACATTTAAACTTTACATGTTTTAAAGTTCCCTTAGTAATAATACAGAAAAATAAGATGGTCAAAATTATAGCACATGGTACAAATTTTATATAAAAAAACATAAGAATTTGATGTAATATGAAGAATTGTTGGATCTTTTAGTTCTAAAAATTTGAGAAATACAATCTGGAACAGAATTTACCAATTTAATGCAAAGATTAATTGAAGTCTTGTCCCAAATGTCTTCAATTGCATCCTTTAGGTAATTTCATCCCATCACGTCCCTGGTAGTACTGCACTCAACTTGTTTCTCCACGCAGCGGCCTTGTTTGTCAAGGTTTGTGTTTTGGAGTTATAGAGTTGAGAGAGGGTTATATAACCACAAGTAGCCTCCTCACCTGTAGTGGCCTTATCGGCCTTGGGGAGGTGAATTAACAACAAACAAAAAAAATGTGTGTTGCTTATGTTGTAATTTTTGAGTTTTTGGTCAATAATTGACCAAAGATTTTTGATCAAATTTGCATCTAATGAAATGGGTGGCCATTCCAGGAGCCAAATGTTCTTCGTTGTAAATCATTCCAGAGTTTTTTTTGCTTTGTGACACGGTGCGTTGTCTTGTATAATATAACAATCTTCAGCTTCAGAATCAAAAAGAGTGTCCATATAGTCAGGAAATTCAGCATTTCTAAATAAGAAGAAGCATTCAAACGACCTTTGTAAAACTTCAATAAACCTATTCCATTTGCAAAAAAATATCCCCATACAGAAATAGTTCCACCTCCACCTTGTGCTCTTGATGTAAAGTTAAAAATTAAATCTTTTTCATTAGGAGATGACATACAAACTTGCGATTCTTTATATTTATGACATTAAATGTGATTCTTCACTAAATACCACATGATACCTTTGATTTCGAGTCCAATCAACATTTTCTGAGCTTAATGTTGATAACAACATTGTTTCTGCGTGTAACTTTTCAACCCTTTTTCAACAAACAACAACAAACTGTTCTTGAACTAATGGTTTTTTCTTTTGCAGCATTCAACTCAATAGCAATTTTTCACCTTGAATTAGTACAATTTTTTTTAGCAAGTGTCGCTACTTAGTGGTCTTCTGTAGAATTAGTGCACCTACAACATCCTTGATCTGGTCCCTTTTTCATTGGTAAACTCATTTTTATTTTATCAGCAGTATTATAGACAAATTTTCTGGAAGTTTTAGCATGTTTAACAATACCAGCAATATTAAATTGCTGTTGAATTACAAGTTTTTAACGAGCTGTTGCCACACAGAGCTCACTGCTTTGCAACCCATTGCATAAATTTTGTTTTAATTTTAAAATTACTCAAAAAACTTTGAAAAATTATAAGACTTAACAATCTAATGCTATTTTATCTAACAATCTAACAATCTAACAATGCTATTTAACAATCTAACAATGCTATCTAACAATCTAACAATGCTATACAATCTAACAATCTAACAATGCTATCTAACAATCTAACAATGCTATTTTAAATAATTAACTATGATGCTAGTAGATAAATAAAATATCATACACAACAATACATCAATGCATTTAATAATTCACACTGTCAAAATTACGTATGAATATGAGTGTGCTATAAATTTGACCAACATTTTTTGAATATGTTTGTAAAATTGTTTATTTCTAAGATGAATAGTGAACAAAATTTTTAATTTTATGCGCACATTTTAAATGACTAATGTAAACACATTTTAAAAATGCTCTCAACAATATGATTAATACATACAAAAATTTTACATGAAAATTTTAATTTAATAGGTTGTGCTATAATTTTGACAAGTACTTTATTATATTATACCTTATATATATTAAAATATACCTTAAATATATTATATTATACGTTATATATGATTACTATATTAGTATGGTTTTATATTAGTTTATAATTTATGGTTATGATGCAATTTTGAACTTCAATGTAGCATCTGCTCACTGCATTACTTTCAACTATCTAGTGAGTTCTTTTATTGAACCTTTTAGAGAAATAACTTTTGTTTTCTGTAAATGTTTCTATAAAAAATTTTCTTCAAGTATAAATTTTTTCTTTCAAGTTGATAATAGCCCATGTTACTAATTGTTTGGCATTGTCAAAAGCACCATCAAAATTGCTTGAAATATTTTCTAACAACCCAACAATACAATCTAAAATATGCTTGATTCAAGCATATTTTCACATATATTATTTACATATATTAAGCATATTATTACAAATTTACTTAAAGTTTAAGTAAATTTGTTCCAGTGATATATAAATAATCAGAAAGTAACTCTATGTAGTGGAATATTTATAAATTAAAGTTTTGCAGTGGCAATCATTTTAATCTTGATAAATTGATCATGTTACCTTTATTGAGTTTCTTATGAAATAGTTTAAACTTACCTTATCCAGTATTAGATGTACAGTTTCCAATGCATATAATTTGTTCATGAACTTTATCTGTGGCATGTCTCATAACTATTAAGTATTAAAGCTTCACAATTACATCTAGTATCCAATTAAACAGAAAACATACCAGCAGATTTAATTTTCTTAATTTAATTTTCTTTACAGTTTTTTTTCTTACATTTAGTTTAGTGGTGTCTTTGAGTTGAAGGTAATTAAATTCCAAAAATTTTTTTTTTTTTTCAAATTACGAACATGTCAATTTTTTTTTTTCAATATAATATGATATTTTTTACTTATTGAGTAAATTTTAGACAAGAGTAATAATGTTTATGAGATTTTTCCATGAAACATTATTTTTTTGTTTAATGTATTGGCAGTAACTTTTTTTTCTAATAGCTTAGACCATGTTTTTCCATCATTTTTAGAATCTCAATTTCTCTCTACCACTTTTTTTTCAAACTTGTTGTTACATGTTTTTATTTTTTGAAAGAAACGCAAAGCAAATATCTGCAATATTTGATGTGCGTTTGTGTGGTAAATTAATATCACTTGCACTTGTTTTATTTGAAACATTGTTGTGAAGTGTTCTGGCAATAACACTTAAAATATTAACCAAAATTTTCATCATAGGTAATTGAAGTTTTTGACCTGTCATTTTTGGGATTAAAATTTGCTTAACCAGCATTGTTTTATTTTAAAACATTGCTAGCAACTAACATTGCAAACAACGTTGCAACAACTAAAACATTGCAACAACTAAAAACTAAGAAACTAACATTGCTAGCAACACAAAAGTAAAATTACAATTGTCAGCTAAGTTTCAAAATATAACGGGTAAATCATAATTTGTTGCATTACTATATATTGAACATTGGGATTTTATTTTTTGTCTGGTTGTGTATTTAAAAAGTTTTTTTTAGCAACCATGTTTATAGTTTGACTTTATATAGCTAAATCATTACTACATAATTGTTTATAATGCTTTAGCATTATAAAGAATTTTTACTTTTTGATCTCTTTCTTCCCACTAAACATTATGTATACCTCCTCTGTATATTTCAATCTTATGTTGCTTATAACTGTAACTTATTTAATCAATACTAAAAATTATTAATCAACAAATTAAAATGAAATTTTGATTTTTTTAAACCATTATATATATTGGAATGTCACTAGCAATACCACATAAAAAATTTTTATGAAAGTAAAAGTTTTTTTGCATTTGAATTCTTAACGTTATTTTATTAAAGTTGCTTTGTTAATAAATGGTTATTTAGTTTATGTTTGTAAAGTTATCTTTTATTGTCTAATAATATTTTTTGGTTTATTTTTTTGTTGTGGTTATAGTTTTATTTTGATAAACCAATTTAATAATATAAATAAACAGTGGTTGTCTTGTTGGGAGTGAATTTATATTAAAGAAAAAAAAAAGAAAAATCTTATTGATTCTACAGCAATACAAAAAATATATATTATTTATTTCAATGTCATTTTTACTACTTTAGTTTGAAAAAGCAAGTGGAGATAACAGTATCATTGTCATAAATAGTTTTATTAAAACACAAATGTTAAAGTTTGATGCAAGTTATGCGATTGATCCTCTTGTTAAATTTTGGGGTCAAAAAGGTAAGATGTTGGTGGTAGATACTTCTTTTACAAAATGCATCTTGTTGACAACAACCAGAGCTGCATTTGTGACATTGTTAAATTGTCGGTGCTCTTAGACATGAAAAACCATCATCCAAAAGTTCATAATAAGATTTTAAGAAATACATTTCTTCGCTAAAAGCTACAACTTTTTAAAGAAAATAAAAAACTAAATGCCTCTTTATGGTTGGCGCCGCTAGGCATTTGCCTAGATTTGCCCTATGGCAAATGCGCCTATAACCACAACATTTGGATAGATTTGTAGAAACAAAATTTAAATAATACCACATAAACTTCAATTAAAAAACATAAGACTAAAGCTGGAAAGTAAAAACCAACTTTTGTATTTGAATTAAAATTTATTTCCTTTACAAAATATTGAAAAACCTTATTGATATGATATACTATATTATAAACAATATTACTTAGTATATAGCAGTATAACAACTTATTTATTTTTAATTTAGTTAAAAACATGAATTTTGTATAAATGTTGTTGTCAACAAGATGCAATTTATAAAAACTAATGCACAATACATTTACTTTTAAGGTTGCAGCCACTTTTACAATATTTTTACAATATATTTACAAAGAATGTATGTTTTTTGTTTCCCTTCAAAAAATGCCCTAATTAATTATATTAATTCACTAAACATTTCAAGTCACAGGGACTGAAGGATGAAGAGAGAATGAATAAAATCAATTAGACTGAATGACTTTGAATGAATGAATAAAATAAATAATTTTGCAAGTTATTGAGTTCTAAGTGAATAGCTTTTTACTATTTTTTGGTTTTCAAATCAGTACTTTTTAAATGAGTAGCAATATCATTTTTTAAAGGTTTTAACTTTAGTTATGATTTGATGTGTAATGATAATTGATAATCATCTGAAATTATATTATTAGATAAATGTTCAACTGTTTAGGATCTCTCTGAAGGACGCTATCTATGTTTTTTGGTATGATAAACAAATTTTAACTTAAGAATTATTTTGCATGATGATTTTATTAATGGAAAAAAAAAAGATAAAATATAACCTTTTTTAAATACTTAAAAAATAAAATTTCAAACTGCCCCAATAGAATCTCTCCTTTGAGGAAATATATCTCATTCTAAAAAGAGACATTACATTAAGATTTTGTCGAATTGTAAGGGATGTCCTAAAGCAACAGTTACCTTAATACAATTGACAGTCTTTTGCCACTTATTGACTTCAAATAAGAAAGCAGGGTCACTAATAAAACAGGAAATGTTGAAATTAAGCCTTTTGGCTGAAAAATGTAATTATAGTTTTATCAACATTTTTTTTGTAAATGTGTTAGAAAAACATTTTAATTAATCATAATTTTTTAAAAATAAGATTCCCTTTTCTTTTTTGTACTAATAATTGTCATGCTTTTCAAACAGCTTTTTTCAAATTTTGAATAAAAAATTAATTTTTTTTGTAAAGGCAAGCTCTAATAATTTAAAAAATGTTGGTAAAAAATAAAGCAAATTTATATAAAATTTTAAAAGGATAATAAAAAATAATATAAAAAATATTAATTTTAATTTCTTAAAAATTATTCAATTACTTTAGTTAAAAATAAAAAAGTGAATAAAAATTATAAAAGTAGATATAAAAACTATTAATTTAAATTTTATTGCATAAAAATTGTTTTTTTTTAATATAAAATTAATTTTCTCACATTTTTTTAATAACATATTTTTTTAGAGATGTTTTTAAGTTTAAGGACCATGAATCACCTTTAAAATTTTAAAATCTAATTCCTTTATTTTAGTGTTATTTTATTATGTAAGGCATATATATAGTGGGTGTGAAAAGACATTTTTTAAAAAGCACTATTTTATTTAATTAACCATTGCGGTTAACTATTGATAAAACAAAAAAGATTAATTTTTGACTGTAGTAACTCTCTGCAAATGAATGAATTGCATTCATTTTTCAGTTACCACAGATGGGAATAACTAAAGCCAATTTTGAAGTTCAGCTTTATGGTTCTGAGGCTGGCTCGCGGTCAGGTTTTCCAAACTCTGTAGTAGCTCTCAGAGAGGCTGATTCCATCAGAAGCTGTAAAATATCAGACTATTAACAGTTCCAGGTTACCCATGGTTAGTGTCGCTGTTCATATTTTTAGTATGCATTGTTGATAGTACATTTGGAGCCCTTTGTTATGGCTATGGGTTTATTAATAGTAATGAGGCAATTGCTTAGGCTATTAAATAGTGTACTAAGTTCTATCTATGTTTTAAGTCAAGTTCTTTAACAATTTTAATAAAATAACAAAAACTATAAAACACAATAAACCATTGTCATCACTAAGTTCTCTAAACTTATCATTTACTAATATTTGCGATCTTCAAAGTAACTTTTCTTCTGTTGAATCTTATCTCTTCCAAAGTTCACCAGACCTACTTGCTCTTTGTGAGGCTAATTTGAGTTCGGCTGTCTCACACTGTGATCATAGTGTTTATAGTTATCTTCCTTTAATTTGTAAAGACTCCATAGTCACATGCTTGGCTGGGCATTTACATTAGTAAGACTTCACCAATTTGTTGGGAATCTAGACACTATCTATCAGCCAATATTGTTGTTGTTGGCAACTTAATGTTAATACTCAGCAGACTGAATATATTGGCTCTAGTGTCAGTGACTCTGCAGTCATTAAGGCCCACAACTTTTGCTTTTCTCAATCTTTAACTCATATAAATAACTTTCTAACTTGCTTTCCTGACAAACCGAATCATTTACATTCTCTACTTAACTTATGTCTTGTTTCTGATTCTAGTCATTGCTCAGTTTCTCCGCATTTACCGCTAGGTGCTTCTGATCACGGTTTGATCTCTCTAACACTATTATCTTATTCTTTTTCATCACCAGGGGTCCTCTATCATCATACCGCTTACAACTACCATAAAGCTGACTGGTATTCTTTTCGTGATTTTCTTCATTATGGCCCTTGGGTAAAAATCTTTTTTCTTCCTGGTGACAAATGTGCTTCTTACATAACTTCTTAAATTCAGGCTGGCATGTAATCTTTTATACCCTCTCAACGATTTTAATTATTCTTGCATTATTCTTCTCCATGGTTTTTTTCTCATTTTGCTGCTGCAATTTTCAATCAAAACCATTACTTTCATATCTATCAGAAAACAATTCTCCGGAAAACAGAGATCTGTTTACTATTGCTAGAAACCATTGTAGAAAAGTTTTGCCTAAGGCCAAAGCCTGCTCTTCTCAGGTCATAAAATCTTGTATTACATCTCAAAAATTTGACTCTCGTGACTTCTGGAGAATCTTAAACAATAATACAATTTACCAATAATATAGTCAAATTTGTTATTCCACCTCTTGAATGGTTCAGATTTTGTCACTTCACCTAAAGACAAAGCTGAATTGTTTGCTAAGAACTTTTGATCAATACCATCTCTTGGTTCCACTAGTTGCAATTTACCTGATATAGCCAACAAAGATGTTGATCCATTGCTTAATATTCGTATCATTCCAACTTCTGTATCTATGATAATTTCTTGCTTGGACTATTCTACAGCTTGTGGTCCAGACAACATAGCTGTTATAGTTTTGCAGAAGTGTTCTCTGGAGCTGTCGTCTATACTTTCAAAACTATTTAACAAGTGTTTATCAGAGTCTTTTTTTCCAGCCCGCTGGAAAGCAGCATCTGTTACCTCTATTTTCAAAAATTCTGGAGAACAATCTGGCTTGTCTAACTATTGTCTCATTAGTCTTCTTCCTATCATAAGCAAGGTTTTTGAATCTTTAATTAACAAACACTTAATCTCTTATCTTGAATTTAATAACTTACTTTCTGATCATCAGTATGGATTTCAATCTTCTTGTTATTCAGCTGATTTGCTAACAGTAATAACCGATAGGTTTTATTGTGCATCAGATAAAGGTGGAGAGGCTGTCACTTTTGACATTTCTAAAACTTTTGATAAAGTTTGACATGCCAGTCTTCCCCATAAGCTTTCTTCTTACAGTGTATCAGTGTAACCAATAATCTTAAAGATGTTACAGTGTAACATCTTTAAGATTATTGAGTCCTTCCTTTCTCATTTTAATATATAAGTTGTTCTTGATGGACAGCACTCTTCTACATATCCTGTAACTTCAGAGGTTCCTTAAGGTTTTATCCTCGGCCCTATCCGGGTATTGTTTGCTGACAATACTACCATTTATTTTTGTCTTGATAAGAAGCCAACACACTTTGATAGTTTGGAGGGGGAATTTGAGCTTGAAATGTATCTCATTTCCGCTACATTTTTTTCAGCCAATCGTTTTTGAAATAATTTTGATCTTCTTTTATTTATGAATGGTAAGGTACTTGATGAGTCATCTTACTTGGAAACCATGTATCAAATTGATTGCAAAATTAGCATCTGCTAAGGTTGCATCTCTTTATGCTTGCCACTTTGGATTCTGTTCTTCATCTCTATAAATCTCAAATCTGTCTTTGTATGGAATACTGTTGCCATATCTAGGGTGGATCTTTGAATTATGTCTTTTCACTCTTTGATAAGATGTAAAAACGCATTGTAAACATAGTTGAATCTGCTCTTGCAGCCAAACTCCAACCTTTATCACTTCATCGTATTATTTCTTCTCTTTCTCTTTTCTATACTATAACGAGCACTGCTCTAAAGAGCTAGCATCTCTTGTGCCGTCTACTAAAATTCATTTTTGTTTTACTCAGCATTCAATTAATTCTCATCCTTTTTCTGTTTTTAAGTGCTCTAAAAGCTCTTGTTCATCTAGTTTTTTTTCCTTGAACATCAGTTCTTTTCCTTAGCAATCTTTTAAATTGTCAGTCAATCGTTATCTTGCTCTATAAACTTCATCTTTTCTTTTCCATTGATTCCAACTCTATCAGTGGTTGTTGCAGCCTTGTTGGAAGCAAAGATGTTGAAAAAAGAGGTTATTTATTAAAAATCAATGTTTGGCTTTAGTTATAGAGTGCTGGAGTCAAACCATAAATCAGGCATATGTAAAAATAAAGAACCACTATTGGCAAGAAAAAATCTCTATTATTAAGGATAAAATATTAAAAAGAAAGGAAAATATTATTTAAAATAGGTTAGTTAAAATGAGTGCTTCAGTTTGGAAGAAAAAGTATAACATCTTCTGTCATCAACAATTAAAAATAAATTGTCAATTCCTTTGATTTGGAGCTTCTTTTGAAATATTGTTGTTCTTAAAACAAGTTCTAAGAAGGGCTCCATAGTACTTTTTAGTGGTTTCTTTTTTTGTGTTTTTCAGAAGATGAACTCAACAATGATGTAAACATCAGATTTAAGTTCTTCTTCAGAGATTCCTTTTTTTATTTCAATTCCAGATCACTGAATGTTTTCATATCTATATCTGAATTAGAGCCTCATAAAGAATACTAGTCATCAGTATTGTCAAATTAGTCAGCATTTGCAAGTTTCTTATCATGTTTCTAAGTCTTTAGTTTGCTGCAGTTTATGTTTGTTTTGGTATCAGGTGTTTTGAACATATTCGATTGAGAACTATCATAACTTGTCAGAATTGTGTCTTCAATCTTTTTAATCCCCATTCCTGCTGGGACATTCAGTTTTCTCTTCTTCTGTTATTTAGGAGACTTTCTCCCTACTTTCTTCAAAAAAGGCTTTGATAGAATCAGTTTGGCTTGAATTAAGCTCTGGAGATACTGTTTATGGGCAACTGGAGTTACTTTTGGCAGTGGCATCACTATCAGGAAGCTTTTTCAGAATTTTATTTTTGTCTAAGGGTACAATACCAGCTGCCTTAAATCTACTTTTTAAGTTTTTGCTTATGTTTTCCTCACCCAAAGCATCAAGGCACTTTTTCAGAAATCTCGGAAAGCTGTCTTTTGGAATAGAGCCACAATTGACCATTTCCACTGTGTAAAAGTCTGCTGCCATTTTATTTTAATGGCCCAAAGAATACCACATCTAAGTGCTATGCAAAGTGCGTACTGTTAGGAGGTAGCAGTACAAACTTTATGCGGCAATCAGAAAAAATCTTAATATACCAAATTTCTCAGGGAACTTTTTTTAAAGATGACCCTTTCTTCTACAGCTGTTTTCAGTAACTCTTATGTGTAATCCTTATACTTTTAGGTTCCAAGCATCTTCTTTGGGCTTCTAGGCATTTTTAGTCCTGAAAAAGAGAAAAAATTTATTACTTAAGGAACTTTGATTTATTATAGTATCACACAAAAAGAATGGACTAACAAAAGCCACTTTATGATGTGGCTTTTGTTACCCCATGTTGTTTATCACTGAAAAAAAAACATCACAACAAAAGAAAGTTATGGGTTATAACCTTTAATGGTCTGATGAAACATAAATTAAGGTTATGTTTGTTGAGAGTTTTGAGAATTTAAGAAATAGTTCATCTGCATATAAAATTTCAAGAATCACACATCACACATATTTAAAATTTTAATAAGATAATAAATATTTTTTTATCAAAGTCAACTAAAAAAAAAAAAACTTATAAGGTATGTATTTTTAATTGTTTTATCACTTATTTTTTTTATTTATGATTCACATTTTACTTATTAATATATTATTATTAATATACTATGTTGTTTTAAACTGCCTTTATTATTATTATTATTTCTTTATTGTTGTTCATATTTTTTCATATTTTTATCAAAATCTTTGATATCTGACTCTAACTGTTACTTAAATTTAGTATTAAACTGTTTGATTTTGTTTTAGCTCTTTTTACTGTATTTTAACTTCCTATCATTCTGGTATGCAACATTGTTATGCTAGATATGCAACATTGTTATGCTGGTATGCAACATTGTTATGCTGGTCGTGCAACATTGTTATGCTAGAATATATCAACGAATTCATTTAACTCTTTTGAGACTGTAACTAATTACAAAAACATATTTAAAGATCTCAACAAATTGTTATACCTACTATATATATCGAAAAATATATATAGTAGATATAACAATTAGCAAGTAAGCATTTGCAAGTAAGCATTTGCTGATCTATATACGCTATAGTAGATTTACTAGAGCGTATATAGATCAGCAAATGCTTACTTGTTTGCTTATCTTTATAGTGTACAGCTTTTAAAGAAAAAAAAAAGAAAAAAAGAAAGAACAATGAAAGAAAAGATTGCTACCCAATCCCAAACCCTCAGTCGATGTAGCGGCTCTCTGTTGCAGCAGCAGGCTATAAGATAGTGTATGTACTAAAGCTCCCGGTAGTAAACTGTTTTGGTATGATATCAGACATGTTATCTAAACAAGCATTTATAGTTAAATGCTTGTTTAGATAATGACATTGTTCCTTTTTCTATTCTTGACAATATTCATTAAATTCATTTTCAACACTTTTTTACTCCTTTTTTTTGTTTCCGACGCTATTCTGATTTTAGTATTTGCGACACCATTACTTTTTTGTTTTTTTGACACTGATTCATTAAACTTTTTTGTGACATTATGCCTTTTTATATATTCGAAACTGTTTATTAAATTCATTTGCGCCATTATTCCTTATTTTGTTATTAGACAATCAATAATGTGAAAACTTGTGACACTATTCTTTTTTCACACTTTGGACAATCAAATTTGTGACAATATAAATTCCGCCACACCTCTTTGACAAAGTGGTGAATAATTAGCTGCATGTTTTTGTTTAAAAAAATTAAATGCATTTGCATAAATCAGTGTGGTTTTCTTGCCAATCATTGAAAATCACGCCAATTAGAAAAGCTCTCATTGATAAATATTTTGTATGTGGAGTATTTATTGATTTACAAAAAGCTTTTGATATAGTAAACTCTATTTTTCTATTTTTCTATCATTCTTTTTAATACTAATTTAATTTAATCTCATTTATTTTGGTCTATTTCCTTAATTTAATTTAAATTAGTTTATTACTATAAATTTAATCTTTTATTCTAAACCTATTAATCTAAATTTAATCTATTAACTTATCTATTTTAATTTAATCTAATCTAATAGAATTAATTATAATTTAATCGATTTAATTATAATTAACTCTATTATTCTATTTAAAAGTTTAGAATACTATATGATAAAGGGGGTACCCCTTAAATGGTTTACTATGTGTTTTTACTACAGAACACAACTTGCCTCTTATTTCAAATAAAATTGAGTTTGTTATTTTTAAAGTAAATCAAATAAAAATCTTTAAACACATGATCTTTAGATTAACGATCTTTAGAGGGCAGAAAACTAATCCTCTTAACTCAATTATATATTTCTGTATCATAATTAATTTTAATTTTTCTTTTTTATTCTAATGTAAAGAATTATCTGTGAGACTAAGCAGATCTAATGGCATTCTGGCTAAATTCTGCCATTATTTTAATCTTGATACACTTTTGAACATATACCACGCTACTTTTTAGCTCACATCTAAGATATGCATTTCAAGTGTGGAAACATTCAATCTAAAAATAATTTATTTCCAACATTGTTATTTTAATTTTAATGTGTTCTATATAATTTCTAAAACTATGTGAATATATTCAACACTTAAATTGCTAATTTTTCTGGAAACATCAAAATAAAAAACTTTGCAAAATGTATTTATTATCTTAGATTTAACCGTAGTTTAAACCGCTCAACACTCAAAACATCACTCTAATATCTAGGATATAAATCTATAAAGTATCAGTGCACTAGAACTTAAATCATTCTTCCTTATGAACTAAAAGCTCTCAGTTCATTTGCTACTTTTAAAACTAGTATATTAGACTTTTTATTAAAAAAAACATATTTTTTACTTCTACTTCTTCAAACACAATTTGTTATCATTTTTATTGCTTATTACTAATGTTATTAATATTACTACATTAACATTATTGTTATTATTATCACTATTATTATTATTATTATTGTTATTGTTGTTGTTGATGTTATTAAATTAGTTGTTGATGTTGATAACTTAAGAAGAATTTCTTATTATTAATTTCAGCATATTTAATATTTGTATGTTGTTGTAATATTTAGGTATTTACTTTGTACTTTAAACAGAAAAAAAAAATTGTAATTAAAGCTGACTTAATTTGAAAGCAAAAATTTTGTTTATAAAGCCTTTTCCAGCCTTTTGGATACCTTTAAGGAAATAAAATGCAAAAAGACCAACAGTGGAATAAAGTTTCCTTTTTTTTTGGCCTATGTAAAGTAGTTATTAATAGTTGTTAGAATTAATTTTAATTTTTTAAGTAGAAGTTATCTAAATACAATGATATTAAGAAACTTTACAGTATTGAAATTTTCTTAGTTATTTGTTACTTTCAGGGGGAAAGTTAAATTTTTTTTTATTTTTCAAAAGTTGAAAATAAACTTTGTAAATGTTAAATAAATTTTATTTTTATTAATAGTTAGCTACACCTCCTATTTGCTTAAAATTAAATTTGAAATATCTTCATCTATTTATCTTTATAAAGTATTTATATATTTATTATGTCTTTTTTCATTTATAGTCTATTTTTAATTTTCTTACAAACAGAGCACTTGCTTTTGAAATAAACTCTATAATATTAATCCAATATCACATATTTTGATTGTTTATATTTAACTTTGATTATTTTAGATCAAAAGCAATTATCCCTTGTGTATTCTGCTTATGGCTTTTGTACAATAATAAAACTAGTTTATATAAATTTTGATGTAGAAGACGGTTTGTTAATAGGACAATGGTATGGTTATCCATCAACGTCCTTATTTACATATGAAGTTAACTTACCTTCGGATGCAAATGTTACAAGTTTGAGTTTTACAATAAGTAATGAGTACTATTGTGATAATTTTGGAAGTGGATTTAATGTGCGTGTCTATTTGCTTGTTTCTGAAGAAAAAACATTTGATAATACATTTATAGATCTGAAAAATATGATATATAATTATTCAAAGTTGTTTCTTTCAAATAAGCAATATATCATTTATTCTTTGCATCGTGGTAGTAACAGTATTGATTTGCTGAATCTCTTTAATAATGTTTTAAATAAATATTATGGGTCAGTTACTTATATCGGTTTTGTTGTGATGCCTGATGATGCATTGAAATATGACTTTACCTATTGTAAATTCCGCAAAAGTAATATTCAATTAAGAATGACATGGACAGGAAAAGGTTTGGTTTTTTTTTTTATTTTTTCTTTCTTATATAATTATTTAAGATAATGTATTAGTGACTTATAAAATGGGTTGTAGTTCCATTGGTTTTTCTTAAGAGATAATAAAGTGGGTTGCAGTTCTATCGGTTTTTGTTAAGAGATAATAAAAGAACACCAAGTAACCTCTCTCTTTCTAATTTAGTCAAAAATTAAATTAAACTTACATTACTGTTATATTGTAAAATCCGCAAAAGTAATATTCAATTAGAAATGATATGGACTGGAAAAGGTTTGGTTTTTTAAATTTTTTCTTTGTTAAATAATTGTTTGATAATAATGTGCATGTTAACACCATTCTCAACTATTACATACATTTACTCTCAACTTTCTTAATTTGATTTTATATTCAACCCAACATATTTATTTATCAAAACTATACAAAATACACTAATCAAGCGATTAAAACGAATTAAACAACATGATTAATAATATTCCTAATATATTTGAAATCTAATTTTTCTTAGCTTGTGTTAAACTTTATTTTTCTGTTGTTTAATGATTGAAAAACTAAATTAATTTCATAAAAAATAAATTTGCTTTTGCCACCAAAAAAAACAAATTTTTGATACTAAAATTAAATGTTGCTTAATTATTTGATAAATTTTGACATGAATATTTATAAAAATCGAATAATTTTTTTAGCTTTAGCTCTAGTTTTGGCGTTTTAAGTAGGGTAAAGAGGGGCAAAATGAGACACTTAAGCTCTAATTTATCTAATACAGGCTGTCTAAGAACTTTTGAAAAAAGAACTACATGTTTTTCAAATCTTCTACCATCCTACTATAACCTTACAAAATATAAGTTGCAAAATTGTAGTGGTTTGATCACCAGAGATCATTTATTGACAACACTTATCCTGTCTCATTTTGCTCTGCTATGTGGGGCAAAATGAGACAGACTTTTTTAATAATTAATTCAAATAAATAATGGTAAACAACACAGATTTTTAAGAGATTTACCAAGTTAATATTTTATAATATAATACAGCTAATAATAATACATAATATATAATCAAACAAATATTATAGATAATCAAACTGTCACTAGTTAATTATATAATCAAACACACTGTCATGAGTCACATAAATCACATAATGTCTCACTAGTATTAACAGAAATTAACATCAGTCTGAATGAGCCCAAGTTGTACATTTTAAACATTGACTCTACTTCCATACTTTTGCAGCCATACTCCATAATCTATTACAAGAGCATTCACAGTTTTTAACACTTAAACTTTAACTCTTTCTTTACCCTTTCCTAATGCCCATTTATTTTCTATTTTCAGTTCTTTTAACATTTTTGATTTTTCAGAAGATTCAAATAGTGATTTTCTATAATGTGATGTTGTTATTATCTGTGGTTCTTCTCCTTTTCTTGATAATAAAGTGATCTTTGAAATAGCTAAAATATTAGAAAAAGCAGGGTATTATTATATTAAAATCAATATTTTCTAAACGTCCTGATGACAAAGATAATAAGGTGCTTGAATAAACTTGTAAATCAATTTTATCAGGTTTATGTAAGTTGGCATTAGAGTTTTTGTTATTACTAAATTCAATGTCTAGAATTATATCCCGACACATATGATAAATTCCAGATGTACGAAAGCCAGAACTTCTACAGAGGTAACTTTATGATATCCTTCAGAGAATATACCTCTAAGTTGATAATTTATTATTTTCATCCAAGATGCTCATGTAACCATTTAACTTTCTAAATAAACATGGTTGATATCGGCAAAACAAAAAAACCAAATCGTCTTGTTTTGCCCCGCAACATCTTGGCATTGAAATTGTGTAATTTCCTGCTAATTTTGCCATAGAAATAAAACATCAATATATGGAAATGAAAGAGCAATGCCTAAATATGATAATAAAACATTAACTTTGAATAAAAGATTTTTTTCCACTCTGTAAAAAAAAAAAACACTGAGAAAAATTAAAACATTAACGCATCGAAATTTGTAATTGTCATATAGCCAAGAGATGAAATGGTTGTTGTTCTCTTCATCTTCTTCATTTCACAATTGTTCAAGAAATTTTTTGTATCACTAAATAATTTAAGAACACAACTAAACTTTTAAAAATTGTTAAAACAATAAATTGCAAGGTTAGGATCATTATAAATACCATCTTATTTTCCCCCGCTGTCTCATTTTGCCCCGTCTTACCATACATGCAAATTAAAAATATTATCTTAAACTCTCAGCACCATTCATAAAAAACAAAGCTTCACAGAAAAATAGTTTAAATGCCTTACTTTTAAGTTGTGAGTTAATAGAAAAAAATGATAAGGTTGATAAATATGAAGAAAGTGAGTGAACAAAAAACATAATTGATAAACAAGAGGAGAACTGAAAAACAAGAAATGTATTCATAAACAAGAAGAGAGTTAATGAACAAAAAGAGTGTTGATAAATATGATAGGAGTTAATAGACAAAAATAAGGATGGTAAACAAGAAAAAAGTTGATAGGAGAGAAGAGAGTTGATAAACAAAAAGTGAGTTGATAAAGAAAAAGAGATTTAATAAACATGAAAAAATTTGATAATCAAGGTGACAGTTGATTAACAAAAAAAAAGTTAATAAAAAAGAAGAGAGTTAATAAATATAATAAGAGTTAATAAACAAAAATAAAAAAGAAAAGTGTTAATAAACAAGATAATGGTTGACAAACAAGAAGAGTGTTGATAAATAAGTACAGACTTAATAAACAAAAAAGAAAATTGTTAACAAAAAGAGGGTTGATAAGTACGATAGGAGTTAATAAACAAGAATAAAGATAATATATATAATAAAGAAATATATAATAAAAAAAAAATATATATATAGATAAAATAAGAAAAGAGTTAATAAACAAGTAGAGAGTTAATAAATATGATAGGAGATAATAAACAAAACAATTGTTGATAAACAAGTAGAGGTTTGATAAACAAGATAAAAGTTGATAAATAAATAGAGTTAATAAAAAAGAAATGAGAGTTAATAAAGAAGACAACAGTTAATAAAAAGTTGATAAACAGTAAGAAAGTTGACAAATATAATATGAGTTAACAAACAATTTATAAACATAATAGGAGTTGATCAACAAGAAGATAGTTAATAAATATTATTGGAGTTAATAAATAAGATGAGTGTTGATAAACAAGAAAGTAGATAAACTAGAAGGGAGTTATAAACAAGAAGAGATTTGTTAAACAAGGAGAAATTAATGAACATGAAGAGAGTTGATAAACAAGAAGAGTGCTGATAAACAAAAAAAGAATTGGTAAACAAGAAAAGAGTTAATAGAAAAGAAGAGAGTTGCTAAACAAAAAGAGAGTGATGAACAAGGAAAAATTGATGAACAAGAAAATAATTGAAAAATATTATTGTAGTTGATAAACAAGAAGACAGTTAATAATTATGATTGGAGTTAATAAACAGGAAGAGTGTTGATAAGCAATAAGAGAGTTGATAAAAAATAATATAGTTGATAAACAAGAAGATAGTTAGTAAATATGATTGAAGTTAATAAACAAGAATTAAGATGGTAAATAAGAAAAAAAATGATAAACAAGAAGAGAGTTGATTAACAAGAAAAGAGCTTTTAAACAAGGAAAAAATTGATTAAAAAAAAAGAGTTAATAAATATGATAAGAATTAATAAATAAGAATAAAGATGTTAACAAGAAGAAAATTAATAACCAAAAGAAGAGTTGATAATCAAGAAAAGAGTTAAAAAACGTGTTTAAAAAGAGTGTTTAATGTAGTTATACAGAGTCAGTCAGCTATTACAATTTATTTTCAGAAAAGAGTTATATAGCGTAAATTTAACCAAAAACTTTCTATACATTTTTATAAAAAACAGAAGAGAAACTTTTTTTATGATAGTAAATTAAAGAAGTATCTATAAATCATCAACTCCTCTACCTACCCCCAATCCCCATTTTCTATAAAAAAAAGTTTTCAGTTTTTTTCTTTTGTTCAATAGGATTATTTTAATTAACTTACAAAAATAATTTTAGTTAAGATCAAAAAATGTCACAACATCAATAATATATTAAACTTTAGTTTTGAAAGTTCCTAGAACCATTTTGTCTCTACTTCTTATTAAAAAATTTCTAAAAAAAAATTCCTACTTCTACTTTCTAAACTACTAGAATAAACTTCTCTTAGTTAAATGAACAAAACAAAAAACATCCTATATGTTAACACACACCCAAAAAATTATTTTAATTGTTAAAAGTGACACTCTGGTTATTACTATTTACACTTGACATATAACATAAAAAGTGCCCATTTAAGGTAACAAGTAATGAACAAAGTTACAATAGATTAAAAAGTTTAAGTTGTTTTCTTAATAGGTTTTAAAACACTATGCACAACTGAGTACAAAAAACTCTACAGTTTTTTTACAAAGATAGATTTTTAATATGAACAAAATATTTACCTTTTTTTTTTGTTTCTCAAAGTAAGTAATTCAGTGGTATCTTCCAAAAACGAGTATCTCTCTTAGACTGACAGTAGTATACGGAGTTGTAGCTATGCTCTCTACGCCGACACAATTGCAGGACCAAATCTTTTATATTGTTAATTAAACCTCTCTTTGTTTATCAACAAAAATTTATGAACAAAATTCCCCAACAAATTTTAAGGGTCTTTTTTCAAAATTTAGATGACCCTTTGAAAAATAAGAGGACATTTTTTTTATCTAGTTATTTTTTTATACCTAATAATTGAAGTTTCCTAAAATTTTGAGGCATTTTTGACTTTAAAAGTGAAGAAAAAATGATAGACCAGAAGAGAGTTGATAAACAAAAGAGAGTTTATAATCAAGAAGAGATTTTTTAAACTAGAAGATAGTTGATAAACAAACTGAGAGTTGTTAAACAAAGAGAAAATTGATGAACAAGAAGAGGGTTGGTAAATATGATAGGAGGTAATAAACAAGAATAAAGGTTGTAAACAAGAAATATGTTGATAAATAAGAATAGAGTGGAACAACAAGAAGAGTATCAATAAACAAAAGGAGAGTTGATAGACAGTAAGAGAGTGATAAACAAAGAAAGCATTCATAAAAATGACAGGAGTTAATAAACAAGAAGTGTGTTGGTAAACAAGAAGATGGTTTATAAACAAAAAAAGAGTTGATAAATATGATAGGAGTTAAGAAACAAGAATAAAGATTGTAAACAAGAAAAAGGTTAATAAACAAGAGGAGAGTTTATCAACAAAAAGAGATGAACAAGAAAAAGTTGAAAAACAAAAGTGTCAATAAACGCAAAGAATGTTGATAAACAAAAAGAGAGTAATGAACGATAAAAGAGTAATATGGTAATAAATATGGATAGGAGTTAATAAACAAGAAGAGTGTCCGTAAACAAGAAGAGAGTTAATTAAGAAAAAGAGAATTAATAAACAAGAAGGGAGATAATAAATATTAAGAAAGTTGGTAAACAGTAAAGGAGTTGATAAACAAAAAAAGAGTTGATAAGCAAGAAGAGTGTTGATAAACAAGATGAAAATTGATAAAGAAGAAGAGAGTTATTAAATATGTATAAAGTTGGTAAATATAAAGAGAGTTGATAAATAAGATAAGAGTCGATAAACAAAAAGAGATTTTATTAACAAAGAGATTAAGAAGAGAGTTGATTACCAAGAAAATAATTATAAAAACAGCAAGAAAATTGAAAAATAAGGAGGGAGTTGAAAAACAAAAAGAGAGGGATAAATGGGAAAAGAGAGGGATAAATGGGAAAAGAGTTGATAAATATGATAGATGTTTGTAAACAAAAACAGTGTTGATGAACAAAAAGAGAGTTGATAAACAATAAAAGAGTTGATAAACAAAAAGAGTATTGATAAGTATGATAGGAGGTGATAAGCAAGGTGACTGTGATTAACAAGAAGAGAGTTAATAAACAAATGATAGTTGATAAACAAAAAAAAAATTAATAAATTTGGTAGTGGTTGATAAACAAAAAGAGAGTTGATAAACATTGAGAGAATTAATGAACAGAAAGAGAGTTGATAAATATAACAGGACTCAGCGTAGTTTAGGGGATTTACAAATTATATGAATTCATTTTAATTTGGAATAAGCATGATTTTATCAGCGTAATATGTCCAAGAGCTTTAGAAGTTAGGTTGTTTTTTTTTTTTGCTTCAGGTTTTTAATATTTGAAGAAACTTTTCTTCTTTTGTATTATCTTCAAAACCTTTTTACTATCTTTAATAGTAAATCTAAAGAACACCATTTTGGAGTTTTTAGATCACTTTTGCTCATCGGCATTAACATGAATTTAGTTAAAATCTTCTGAAAAAGTGCCTTAATCCACTATAATTCTAGTATTGTTTGGTTCTGACGTATATTAACTATATATAGTTGTCAAAATACAATATTTCTATCAATTTTCGCAAAAAATACTAGAATTGCAACTAAGAAAGAGCATATAATTATGAAAAATTCTAAATAAACGATCAGAACAGTTTTGATAAACAAATAAGTGTTGATAAACAAGAAAAGTGTTGATAAACAAAAAGAGTGTTGATAAACAAGATATGGTTGACAAACAAGAAGAGAGTAGATAAACATGATGATAATTTTTAAACAAAACAGGTAAAGAGTTGTTAACTATGTAGATAGTTGGTAAACAAAACCTGAGTTGAAAAACAAGATAAGAGTAGGGTTAGCAAAAACCTGGAAAATGTCTATTTCTGGGATTCAGGATTTTATAATTAATTCCCTGAATTTACCGGGAAATCCTGGCATTATTTTATGCAAATTTGTAGGGTGATTTAAATGTGTTACATTTAATCTATTTAGAAGCTTCAACATAATTTTTTTATTTTCAAAAATTTGAAGATGTTTCATAAACTTTACCTATGGGCATTTATTTGTTTTATCTGTAATATAGATAGTGTGGTAGACTAGTTAATTCAGTCCTTTGCTCTTTGATTCTGGAGGCTAATGCATTGTAAAGTTGACAACTTGTTGTAGTATTCAATTCTTTAATTTAGTTAGCGTAAACTCTAACGCAATGTTAGCAGTTATAAGAATTGCATTGCGTCGATAAAGCGCTTTAACTACTGCTTTTACTGGAGTTAGCACATTTACTAGTTCAGAAACAATTTCATACTCATTATCTGACATTTTTATAGAATCATTAATACTGATATCAACAAGCGCTTTTTTTATACAATTTTTTAAATTATGAAACCTTTCAAGCATTGATAGTAAACTGCTCCATCTTGTTTTACAATCTTTGGTTAAAAGAAGT
Source organism: Hydra vulgaris (assembly GCF_038396675.1). Taxonomy (NCBI): domain Eukaryota; kingdom Metazoa; phylum Cnidaria; class Hydrozoa; order Anthoathecata; family Hydridae; genus Hydra; species Hydra vulgaris. Next base: position 51,373,397 of record NC_088931.1, read on the forward strand.
TTTTTCGAAAGTCATTTTTTATGTATTTTTGAAGACAGTCATTGTTTTTGGTTCGTGATCTTTTAAAATCCATCATGATTTTTCTAACTTTATTATTCACAGAACCAATCTTTTTGTTTGTAATTATTACATCTTCAGTTATATGATTATCCATTATAAAGCAAGTCTCATCACCATCATCATCGCTATCTGATTTACAGCTTTCACTAAATTTAGATTCATTTTCCAAATTTTCAATGTGATCATCAGTTTCCTCAACTAAATGTCTCTGCATACAATTTGAATCGTTATTTGAATATCAAATAAATTGATATTCAAATAACGGGTATTTCGAATCAATGTCCGCTCATCAACAGAAACTGAAAACTTAGTTACACTATTATTTTTTTGTCTTAATTCATTTCTTATAACATTCTTTATATTGTTTGAGAAATTTAGTACCATTTTTTTAACAGTGTTTAGAGATTTAGGTATGTTAACAAATTGCCTTATAGCCAGCCCAGCATGTATATCAATATGAAAAATATGAACTAATTTTACTTTTTTTACCCTGTGGTTCTTCTTCCGATGTTGGAGTATATGCCAGTTCTGCTTTTACATTTATTTTGTTTAATTGAAGTAGATGCAAATAAAAAGCTTTTGTTGATCCGCAAGTGATTTTCAACACTTTTTTGCAATGGCTTAGTTTACAGATTGCTGTTTCACTTTCTTTGTTGCGCAGAAAATGTTTCTAAATAGAGGGTTAGCTGTTGAACTCTATAAAGTTTGACATAGCATCCTAATTTGATCACAGAAATTATAAGAATTTAATCACAGTTTTAACTTTCTTATTAAAATGAGTTTTTAAAGTTTAATAAATTTAAATAAATATACTCTATCATTACAAAAGCACAATATAAATCATTACAAATTAATTTTTAATTTTTTTCTCATTATTGCTATTATTATTTTTATTATTGTTATAATTTAGTTTTAATAATTAAAATTCGTTTTTTACTACTTCCTAATAAACATGGAGAAAATTGATGAACAAGAAGAGAGTTGAATAATATAATAAGAGTTAAAAAACAAGAATAAAGATTGTAAAGAAGAAATAAGTTGATAAACAAGAAGAAAGTTGATAAAGAAGAAAAGAGTTGGTAAACAAGAAAAAAGTTGAAAAACAAGAAAGGTGTTGACAAGTAAAATGTGATTTGATAAACAAGAAAAGAAATGTTAAACAAGAAGAGAAATGATAAGCAAGAAAAGAATTAATAAAAAAAGAAGAGAGTTGCAAATCAAGGGGAAAATTGATAAACAAGAACAGAGTTAATAAATATAATAGGAGTTGATAAACAAAAAGAGAGTTGATAAACAAGATATCTGTTGATTGAAGTTTTAATATGCGTATTTTCAACAGACTTGTTTTTGAATCTACTGAGAAACTAAATAAGTTATATTTTTGAGTGTAACGGAATAGCTGCAGAAAAAATATCTTATTTCATAAAGATTGTGGCAATTATTATTTGCAGTAATCTGAGTCTTTAAAATAGTTAAGAATCATTACCTACTGCAAAGTCTAAGCTTTTTTTAGAAAAAGGATATAATTTGTCTGCTGTCTGTTGAAGAAAAGGTTGATCTATATCATCAACCTTTTCTTCAACAGACAACCATCATAATAACTTTATATTAAGACTGGAGTATATAGTTTTTTTTAATCAAGAAATCAAGTCTCTTTTTAGGCAAGACTTCTAGTAAGATTATATTTTAGGGGATAAAGAACACAGGTTTAAGACGGAATTGTACTATCAAGTACTCCCGAAAAATTTTTAAATGAATGAGAGTATCTTATATTAAGGGTGATTTAGCACTGCAATTAAAAAAGAATTATGCAATTACTTTTTAAAAATTACCTAACTAAATTATATGAAAAGAATTCCGCCATACTAAACTTTTATGAAAGCATTTAATATGAAGAATATCCTTTGTCTGTTTGTGTCTAATTTATAACAAAAACCTTTTTTTTATTACACTTCACAAATCAGATACAGAATAAGAGAAAAGATTAGATTGAAAGTTGTTAGACTCACACTGCTCCCAGATAGGGGATTAGGTTGAAGGTGAAGGTACCTGGACTTTTTCTTCACAGAATTATCAGGTGGGTATAGTAGATTATTGCTAAACAAAAATTAAAATAAAAGCCGCTCCTAAAATGAGAATTTGATGGTTTTTAAAATTTTTAATAGCGACAATATTTTCCCTACATAGCCTTGTTGTCTTTGGTGCTGCAGATAGCTTAATTAGACCTTATGGAGCAGAAGTAATCTTAAAAATTAAAAATATAATGATAATGTATAAATGTAATGCTGGTGGAATAGGCGGAGCTTTGGGTGCTTCAGCCCCCTCACTTTTAAAAATGTAGGGGGCTTCGGTGTTACACCCCCTCCCTGACCCATCAACCTTTAAGTCTGTTATTTCAAAATGTTTAATCTTAATAGTAGCAAATGATGCCAAATCAACAGAATACCACTGCAAAATTAATATTTTTTTAAAATAATAACAGTTATATGTTAACAGTTGTGTTAGCATTTAAAATCATTTTACCATATATAGGGTTAAGAAAATATTGAAGCCATTAAAATTAGTTTTAATAAAATCTAAAAAATGTTTTTAGCACCCTCACTCTTTATTTTTTCCTGTCTATATATAAGTTCTTCACCTTAACCAACTGTTATCCAATTCATAACCTTTACACTCTTCTTGAAATGTATGTTTCAGCCATTCTTCTCAGTTTTGTTCCATAAGAAGGATTACTTTCCAAGACACTAAACCTAATGAAAGTCTTATTTTTTTAAATAATAATTTTCATTTACTCAACTAGATAATAATATAGCCACGCCGAGTAACAGTTTTTTCTTCTAAGAACTTAGATAAGGTCCTATTTGAAAATAGTATTCTTGACACCTGTTGATAATATGCTTGTAGAGATGTAGCTCTGTTGGAGGAATAACTTTAGGCTGTCCATGCTCTCATCAAAAAGACATAAGTTGATGACATTAAAAAAGTTTTGCATCAACTTGTGTGGTTACCCTGTATCAACAAAACGTTGATACTTATAGGATAAACTACCAAAGGTTCTAAATTCTTCTAATTTGTTGTTTGCACCAATACAATAAACATATGCATATTTCCCACCATGGGCAGATAATCCTAACATGATATTTATATGCTTAAGATCTGATGCAAGGTAGTACTTCCATTCATACAAATTGAGAAGGTGGACAATTTGGGCTAAATTGTAGCTGCTTTCTTTAACATGTCAGACAATGGCCAATGAAATAACTTTGTTTACACCAGAGTCCTTTTGGTTCCTTAATTGATTCTTAAGTTTTTCTGATTGAAAAAAGGCTCATAACAACTTTAATTGACCCTTGGCCACTGTCTATACCAATTCTCACAATCGATTTTTAGAGAACAATACCTCTTTGTTTGCATATTTCATCAACAAGCATAGCTATATCTTCCACATATTCTACATCTTTTGTGTGGTTAGTACCTTGCTGGAATGTCAACTGCTGAATGCAATAAAATTGATTTAATGAATAGGACTTTCTATTTACACCAATCTACACATTGGTTTCAATTCCTGATTGACCAACATTTTTTCTTATTTCAGTCAACATAATTTTATTAATGCATTCAGGCAGATCATGTATTTTTTTGATATTAAGTACTGTGTCTAAACTAACTTTTTTTTGTAGAGTTTCTCTCTCCAAGGTGTTCATGTAATGATGTTTTACATGTTGATAGTATAACCTTACCCTCTTTTTCATCCCCAATAATTGTTTTTAGAATTTTTGATGTTACCTGTTCAGATAATTTAAGATCTTTTGAAATCATTTTTTCTAAGTTTTTAGCAGTTGATTTTTTATTGCAAGGGTGTCTAATACCTCTTCCTATATATTGAAAACAGTCTCCATACATCGAGGCATTAGTATAAGAACTTGAATATGAACTACTTTTTATTCCTATGGTAAGATGGGGTCAATGTACTCGTTTAAATTCATCTCTATGTTAATTCTAGTGTCTCTTGACAGACTACAGATTGGACATTGACATAAAGATCAGACACCACTTGTATTCTGCCAAGTATTGAAATAGTAACTCTTCCTTTTTGCCTAAATATATCTGCACTTTTAACATTTTTTCCTCTCTGTAAAAAATTTTTATATCTTGCATTTTACAAACTAAAACTATTTTTACAAAAATTGATAGATTTAAATGACTAAAAAAGATAAATACGTCTTTCTTATATGTTGCAGTTTTGCACTTTGGACCCATTCCAGTAGGAAAGGAGTTCACTTTAACATCAAAACCTTTATCTATATGCTTCCTTTCTAGATTTTTTTAAAGCAATTTGATCTGGATTTTTTAGGGGTATATATTGTTTGTTTCTGTTGCAACATCCAAAACATATTATATCTTTTTACTCCTGATGATTTCTTTTCTGATTTATTTACTTTTTTCCTTAATTTTTCATCTTAATTTTTTTCTTGCTAAAATACATTAAATACTTTACACACACATTTTCAATTTTAAATATATATGTTTACATATATATAAATATATATAACATATATAATTCTAAAAAATAAATGTATTCTTGTTATATTTTGAAATTTATTAGGCTATCTGTAGTTTTTTTTATTGGTAATTAGTTACCAAAAAAAAAAAAAAGAAACATGAAATTTAAATTTAGGAGCAGGTCCAATTTTGATTTGTGGCTACGGTTTTTGAGTATGTCTTTCTGTTATTTCTACCAAATAAAATTTTTACCTTCACTTTCAACCTAAACCCTCTATCTGGGAGCAGTGCAAACGTTTACATTGAAAATAAAATAAAATAAACCTAAACCCTCTATCTGGGAGCCTGGGATAGAGATGTTAAAAATAAAATAAAAAGAAGAGTTTATTAAAAACTCAAAGATTTTTTGAATATTTGAAAAATAATTTTGTCAACAAATAGCAGGGTCAAAGCAACAAAGGTGCTCCAAATTTTTTAAAATTCAAACCACATATGTCATTTTCCAGCAGGTTTTTACCTGTTTAATTAAACACTTGTTAAATAATTTTGATAATATTGGAGTGATTATTGGATAATACTTGTATATTACATATATCATCATATCAGGAATGTTATCAGGATGCCAAATTGATTAAAGTGATTAATTTCTAGCGCTAAAGTATAACTTTAGCAATAGAAGCCAAAGTCATTAGGATGTCTAATAATGGATTTACCTGTTTCTCAGGATGGAAATCATGTATAAGTGATAAAATTGAGGTTTTTAAATGAATTTAAGTTTGTAAATAGGTAGGTATAAAAACTTAGATATCCAAGGTTAGTATTTTTATATTATTATAAAACTACATGTATTCTAGAAACAAGCAACTTGTTTCAATTATTAATTGACTAAATATTTGATCAAATAGCATACTTATTTTAGGAATATGGTCTCTTATGTTCATTATTAAGTCATTTTTATGTTTTTAGATTTAATTTAAGAATTATTAGATTTTTAGAAACCTAATATATGCAAAATAATGTTTAATAAAAAATTTTTCATAAAAAAAAAAAGTTTTGTTTTTTGTCTTGAACTTCAAATACATTTAACAATTATGTACAACAAAACATCAAATAACAATTTTTTGTATGCAAAAACAAACCAAATAAAAAAGCTTTTTATACCGAAAGAAGTGCATTTTTTAAAAGTATCATTGGATTGTGTGGATTTGCAGCAGTAATGATTTATGTAATGTAATGCAAATTATTTAGTTTTTGTCAGTATATCTTAAAAAGATTTTTAAAAATTTAATTTTAGTTTGTCATCTATTTTTAACTTATTGTCAATAATTTGTTTTTCAATGTTTAGATCAACTTCAGTTATTCAATTTGAATTCTGCTGTGACTTTCAATACAGCTATAAATCTGGATTATTTTGAAACGGAATTCAATGATTTTATTGTTTTTGGGCAAAGGCAAGATTGTCCAATAACATCTGCATTTATGTATAAAGTTAACCCACTTTTAGAAATTACAAGTTTAAATTTTTTGATCAGTAGTACTTATAGCTATAATGATAATGAAAATGAGTTTAAAATGCGTGTTTATTTGCTAGTGTCAAAAGATGCATCATTTAATAATACATTTATAGATCTAAAAAACATGTTGTATAATTACTCAAAATTGTATCTTTCAAATAAACAATTTGTGAATTTTGTTATGAATCCTAAAGACAACAGCATTGATTTATTTAATCTCTTTAACAATGCTTTAAATAATTATTCTGACCCAGTAAATTATATTGGTATAATTGTGATGCCTGAAAATGAAGGAAGATTTGATACCTATTGTAAAGCAAAAAAAGATCAAGTTCAATTAAACATAACATATAAAGAAATAGGTTTGTTTTTTCATATAAATTTTTTGTAAATCAATGATATACAATTTAGTGTAATAAAATAGTATGAGTTTTATAGTATATTACTTTTTACATTTTGTACTTTATGACATTTTTTATGTTTTTGCAAGCATAACAAATAACATAAAATTAAAAAAAAATGTTTATTATATATATATATATATATATATATATATATATATATATATATATATATATATATATATATATATATATATAAAAAGGAGACCGAAGCTAGTTGACTTGGTTTTTACTCTATGAGCTCTATAGCCCTAATGGCACATTTTTTTAAAAATATTAAAGTGTAGTCCCAAAGAGTATGAATTTGGGTAACTTTTAAAGCTGCATTCATTTACAAAAAAAATTTGTGCCAACTTACCCCACCACTGAATATAATTTTGTAAAAGTTACAAAAATGTGGAAAAAACACATAAATCACAATATCTTTTATGCACATGTGCAAATCCTTACAATACTACAATGAAAGATGAAATGGTCAACTACGAAGGTTTCTTGAGTATATTTGCACTTTCTGATGAAAGGTTTTGCAAATAAACGCAATTCGTCAACTTACCCCTGCTGCCAACTAGCCTCGGTGTCCCTTATATAAATATATATATATATATATATATATATATATATATATATATATATACATTTATATGTATGTATGTATGTATATATATATATATATATATATATATATATATATATATATATATTTATTTATTTAAATATAATATGCATATGCACTCATCATCTTATATCAGTATTTAAAAAATGTAAACTTTTTTTATATGATATCTTGGTTAAACAACATTAAATGGCTATTGTTTTCTTTGCTAAGTAGAGACTTATTTCAGTTTTTTTACAAAGTATTGTTTCTTTACTAAGTATGCAGAGAATTACTTTAGTTTTTTTTGTGCCACTACTAATGGTTTAAAATAAAAAAAATCACTATCAACAACTTCTGCTTCCAAAGAATTTGATAATTCCATTTTTTCAAATTTATTTTCATTTAAAATATTGACTATATTTTAAACTATGTAACAAAATATTATAACTAACATTGAATTAGGACTTTTCATTTTTTAGTATTAGTCAGATGAAAACATTATATTTACTAGTTTTATTTTTATTAAAATTATATAATTTTTTAAAACTTTTTTCTTTTTAGAAACATTATTAACATATGTTTCAACATTTAAGTCAAGAATATTCACTTTTGATGACAAATTTTATATTACTGGAATAGAGATGAAAAATAATGATATAGTAAAAGAAACATTTGTTTTATCTGTTTTATCTTCTGATGTTTTTATTCAAGATCAATATTTATATGTTAATGAGGTAGTTTTTCTTTTACAATTCCAAGTACCTTAATGAATATTTTTTGTCTAAAATTTAAAAAAATTATTTATATAATGCTTAAGATATTTTTTCTTACATCATTAAATATTTCTTTTTTATTCTTAAAACTATTACCATGTAAATAAATTTGTCAAGCTGTATGTGGTGTCTATGCTTGACAAACTTGTTTTAAACTTTTTTTTATTACTTTTATCCTATATATATATATATATATATATTTCATGAAATGTCATTACAAATCTAATACTTATATAAAAACAATTCTTACCAACTTGTTATGGCGTTTTATTTTAAACATATCAATGCAAAAGTTTACAAGATAACTAAAGCTACTGCAACTGACATTACATTTAGATGCCATGTTTTACTATTAGTTAACATCAATGCAGGAAAAAAGATCATCTAAAAGTTGTTTAATTGCTCGTTTGAAAAAGCATTATTCAATACTAACATTCTCATCTATATATACAATCCATTTCAAAGTTAGCATCTGCTCTCATTATTGTATCTGTCATTTTCTTACTCTTAATTTTATTCATTCAATTTCATTCTCCTCTACAAATTTCTTATTTGTTTTTGTATGGAAAAATATTGTCATATTTGGACTTGTACTACTGTTGTTATAATTGTCTGGTTCTTCTAATGATGCACTTTCTCTTCTAGACAAGGTCCAAAAATTCATTGTAAACATGGTTGGTTCTGATCTATTTGCCAAACTTAAACCACTATCCGATTGGTGTAAGGTTACATCTCTTTTTCTTTTCTAAAAATACTATCATGGTTGCAGCTCAAATGAGCTATTGTCTCTAGTTCTATAAACTAAAACTTGTTTGGCTTGCCATATTGCAAAATTGCAATTTTTTACTGTTTCTGTCCTTTTATGCTCTATAAATATTTGTTCATTTAGTTCTTAATTGCAATCAATGCTTTAGAACTCCAACCCATATTCATGGTTTTCTTACTCATACAACATACAACTTTTCAAGTCTTCTGTCAATCATTTCTACTATCTCATGCCCAACATCTACCCATTATCAAAGCACTATGTGCATTGGTAAAACTTTCCATAGGTTTTCCAATACAGTTTTATATTTAGGTTTTATTTTTTTATTATTTTTTAGTATCAGTTAAATATTAATAACTTGGTATTTTTTTTTTTACATTAAGTTCCCTATTATTTGGTAAGTGAAACAAATATATATATATATATATATATATATATATATATATATATATATATATATATATATATATATATATATGTATATATATATATATATATATATATATATATATATATATATATATATATATATATATATATATATATATATATATATAAATTGTTTTCAACTTGCTCAATTTTTGTTTTAGTTTGAACTAGAGGGAGGAGAATATCAATACATTACATTAAATGGTATTACTATGGCAAATGTTTTGAATGTGACTTATTTAAATAATGCACCTGACATTCAATTTTATGGAAGTAAATGTAGGTATTTAAAACATTGTTCTGTTACTTATGGACTCAAGTCCATAAAATATTAAAGTATAAAATTAAAAGAAACTTATTTCACTCCTTTTAAATAAATACAATAAACTATAAATATAAATTTGTGTATGTATATAAGTGTGGGTGTTTGTGTGTGAGCGTGTATTTATATACGTGTATTTCTAGTATTATTAGATTACAATTTTTTGTCATGATTATTGTTATTTATTGAATTATTATTTGTGTTATCATTGTTATTATTGTTATTACTAGCTGTCTGGACCCATAAAATGGGTCATTGTCTTTTTATACTTTAGATATATAAACTTATTCCAGATATAATCTACTTATTTATATATTCTCAAATAAATGATAGAAATTTATTGATTTTTATTGATTTTTTTTACTTTAATAATTTTATTAATCAATATTGATATTTTAACATCTTTTTTAATGATATTTTAGTGTACGTGTCAAATTAATTAGGTAAATAGGTTCATAACATAAGAATCTTTTACGCAGATGATGAATACAAAATAAATTTCAAGTTGTAATTAGAAATTTTAAGTTTTGAAAGTTTCCAGCCCTTCCGTTAATTAATACTCCCTTCTCTTTATTAGCAGGTAATATAAGTTAGGGGGCATCCATAAAGTACATACATAACAGTTTCAAAAAAATTGTGTGTTTATTATTATTATTTATATAGTATATTATTATTTTGGCTCATGTTTCTATCATAATAAATCTTTTATGAATGCATTTATATATCACTCCAAATTTTTTATGATTCTGACTTGACTATTAATTATAGGTGATTAATACCACTCTTTTATTATTAAATTAATCAATAATGTAACAGAATTATTAATGCTGTTACCTTATTAATTACTATTATCATAATGTACTTTATTTTTATTAATGTTATTATTATTAACTTTACCTAAGATTAGTATATGTTCTTTTTGTAAATATCCATGAAGTGTAAAAACTATTTCAGAAATATATTAATTGATTGAAATATATCAACTCAGCAAAATTTTGATAGTTCCATCTACAATTTGTACATAAAAATGAATTCTTGAAGTATTTGCATTTTTGATTAAAGTTTTTTTTTAAATTTATTCCAGTAGTTGTTAGGAATAAAAAAATAAGCAAATAATGATTTAATAAAAAACAGCTAATAATTTATTTTGTAAAAATTTAAAAGTTAGAAATATTTCGAAAAAAAAACATGAAATTTCAATAGTTACATCAAAAGTAAACTTTTATACATTTTGTTTTAAATAATGACTTTTTAATTACTTTAGTTTTTAATAATGTGTGCTACCACCTTTTACACTATTTAATTCAAAGATTTGCTTTTTTATCCTTTTTTATAAGATTTTTCAAACAAACCTTTGAAATACTGTTTTATTCTAGTAGGATAGAAGTTTCAAGTTCTTTTATTGTATTATACTGTCGCAAATTTCCATATTTAGTTCATGCAAATATTCCTCATAAATTTTCAATAGGGTTCAAGTTGGGTAAGCATGATGGCCAATCAAAACATGTACATTTTTTTCCTGGAACCTCTGTTTTACACTTTGTTTCATGTGAATCGCCGCATTATCTTTTTGGAAAATTCTAATCACAGTAGATAAACCTTCACTAAACTTAATTAATACATCCTCTTAAAGATCTTTTTAATTTCTTGCATTCATTTTTGTTGTAATAAAACATATTGGAATTTTGCTGTGGAACTGAAGTGCAGCCCACACCATAACTGTCCCTCATTTAAAATTATCACTCATAATAATGCTATCTTTTTTTTTCAAATCATGTCAATAATACTTAAAACCATAAGGTCCATCTAAGTTAAGAATTTAAGAAAAAAAAACATAATTTTCCATATTGCATCCCAATGTGGTCCTTGGCAAACTTAATTCTTGCACTTTTATGTTTTTTTATAAATGGTGGTTTTGTGATCATTTTTTTCAACTGGAATTGCCTTGATTTTAATCAAATTTGTTGGACACGTCTTGTGGTAACAGGTAATTTCAGTTAAGTCCTTAATTGTCCTGCTGTTCGTACAGGGGATGACACCAAATGTAAAATGAAATAATATTGCCTTCTGGTTATTTTTTTATTTTTGCCTCTAGGGTGATTTTTGTTGTAATTTTCAGCCTCAATATTTCCATGACATAATTAATTAAGATTATCAAGATTAATTAAGAATAATAAGGAAATTAACATGGTTTCCATATTACTATTTTCTTATTTATTTATGACATGGTGAAAAACATAGAAAAAATCAAACTGCATTTTCTTTGTAGTTTTCAACATCTTACTTAGCTGTTCTTTACATCAGACTGAGAATATAAAAATTATCTGCCGAATGTAAATAAGTCACTTATCATTTTTACTAGATGCATTTTTTTTAATTTTGTTAAGTAATTCACTCCCTAGTACCATAATAATTCAGTATTTGTTGAAAAGAGAAAGACATGCAACATTGCAACAATGGGAAAGTGGCTCAGTATTAGCAGGATAGAATAGTTGTTTACAGTAAATAACTAAGTTATGTTGCAGTTAAAATATCATTAGTCACTACAAGTCCCAAGCTGTTAAAGTAGAGAGATCAGAGTCAAGATTGGCAACTATATAGTTTTATCATTGTTATTAAACAATATTTTCTTTCCTCTCAAGACTTTTTCTCAAGACAAGAAAAAAAAGTTTATAGTATTGGAGTATATAGATTTATCATTTTTATTAAATAATATTTTTTTTTTGTCATCATTATATCATTTATCACATTAAATGTATCACATAATCTGGTCTATCATTTATAACTTTAACTGTATCACATAGTTTGATCTAACCAGTCTTCTGACTATTATTGACATTTTTTTATAGCAACTGATGGTTGTAGGTGTTAACATTACTAACATAACTTTTTTACTGCACATTATCATTCTGTAGCCTTATTAAGAAAAAATTTGAACAAAAGAAACATAATAAATGTCATTAATAAATTTATGATTATGATTCATATTTTCATTTAAAATAAACTTAAAAATGTTCTTTTTTCCAACATTAACTGGATTTTTTTCAAGTTTGTTAATGAAAATAAAAAAACGGCAATTTTTTCCAATATTATATAGGGTTAAAAATTTCCTGGAAATTTTCAACTGGGGGAAACTTCTGAAACTTTTGGAAATTTTCAAAATAAGATAAGGAATTTTACAGTTTATGGGTAAAATTGTATGTGTTTTTTAGGCAGTTGTTATGGACAACTTTATGGTAAAATATTGTGAAGCAGATTATATAAATTTTAGAAAGCCCTCTTTAAAAAACACTTTATTTGGTATTTTGTTAAGTTTTTTTTTATTGTAACTATTTTAATTTGTTTTCAAAGTTTTCGAAAATTGTTTTATCCTGTCTTTTGCTAAGCATATTGATGTTCATTACTGTAGCAACCTTTGTTTAAGGCTAAGCATAATTTGCACCCCCATATTCAAAGGGGATGGGACATTTTTCAATGTCTATAAAATTGGCCTAAAAGTTACTGAAAATTGTAAAATTATATATATAAAGACTTGATTGAATATTTACAGTATTTTAAAATTTTTTCTTGTTTAAAAGATGTTATTTATTAATGTAAGACAAAAAGTTAAAAAAAATTTGTTTCTCAATTTGAACTATTTAAAAATATATTTAGCAATAAAAATAAAATAATTTTCGAGGTCATTAGTTCCTCTGCTAAGTTTAAATAAGTACTTTTAAGATTGAGTCTCACTCCCCACAACCTTGCTAAGGCAATTTTTACTTTATAAATCAATAAATTAAAAAATTATGCTATTTTTTAACATGGTTTAAATGTATACTGTATTTTTCAACCAATACTGCCAAGTGGGTGATTTGTGTGTACGTTTATGTTTTATAAGTATTATACAAAGCAAATTAATTTATTATTATTTTACTGAATATATAAATCAAATGTGTTTGCTAATGTCAATTTTAGATAAATTATTATAATCTAACACAGCTAGTGCATTTATAACATGTACCTTTTATAACAATGTTTTAAATGCAACCTTTATATATTAAAATCTTCCAATATTTTATAAAATTTTATATACAATTTTTACACATAAAAATTTTTGTTTCTAAAAAACACTACAAAATTAATACACAATAAAACTGTTTAATCTAAAACAGATTTTGTTCTTTGTATTTTGTGAATATTTTACACCATAGTTAACAGAAATAAAATCTAGAAATATGTTATACACAATCTCAAATGACAAGCTAACTTGGAAAAAATCTCCTTTTTGTTGTTTCATAAAGTTAGTATACGTATACAAAAATTTAATTACATATAAAAAAAATAAAACTTTAGCGTTTTGTTTTAAAAAAAAAATGCTTGATGCTTATATTTATAAACTTGATTTAAAGATTTTTTGCTTGTGGGTTTGTATTATTTAATATTTTTTGTTGAAATAATCAAAGAATTTCCAAATGTTACAATGATAAAATGTATATTTGTGAAACAAGGAAATGAATATTATAAAACTATATAAGTTTATCACAAAAAAGATTTTAAATATTTCCAAAAACTTGAGTAAATTTTCCCAAAAATTTTTAACCCTAGTATTATAAATTATTTGAAAAAGAAGTTATATTAAATAGTAAATGAAATACATTTAAACAATGAAAAAATTATTTATAATAAAAAAATTTTTTTTGGTGTGTTTAATAGATAATGTTTTGCTGTTTAAAAAAAATTAAAATTTTTTAAAGAATATAAAATTTTTTTTCTTTTTTTTTTTGATTATTTGAGTTGACTTGCGATGATGATGGAACAGCCACGAAAGTTTTAAAGATGTAAAATAAAAAATTGACATAAAAAAGTATAATAAATATGCTGTTTCTCTAAAAGGAATTTTGTAAATAGCTTCAAGTGGAATTTTATCAGTCTATGTTGTATCCAAAATGTGTGACATTTTTAAAAGGTTTAAAAATGCAGCAAAGCAAAGAAGATTGAAAGCATACTTATCTTTTTTATTTCTATCCTAAATAAATTGTTGATTGGCTTGATGCATATTAGGTAGATTCTAAAGCCATACTTAGAACATGTATCTTGCTAGCTGACATTTATATCAGATGGCTAAAAGCTTAGCAACTTGACCAACTAGCTGATACTGGCTGACCAATAAAATTGCTGGCTTCTGATTGCGCAAATTGCTCTGAAATATAATTAGTATTGTTTTTGACAAAAAGAAAACAAATTTAAGCTTAAATTAAGACAACTTTCATTTTTCAATTAAAATTAAAAATCAAGTTAGACTGATATTGTCATGAATAGAGTCATGTTCATGTTGGATGAACTTAAATTTCTTCTTTTTGAGTTCAAAATCAATCCAGTTAATGAAAACATGTACTCCACTGATACACTCGAGGTTGGTATACTAAAATACTCTTTTGCAAGCACTGGTAAGTGTGGATACTTTGCATGATGATTTCGCCAAAATAATAAACAGTCCAGTAGTTGAAGTAGTTGTTGCTTAGCGCTAGGACATGTTTTTGAATCTTTATCATTTTCTGACTCTGATATAACTAAAAACAGATAAATAAATTTAATAAAAAGTGATATCAATAATAAACAAATGATACTTGATGAACTCAATGAGTTGATAAAGTATTTCAAAATGTCTAACAATTATAAATAACTACTCCGTGTTCCACAATTAAATAATATAAAAAAATTAGTAGTTTTTATAATAAAATTTATTTGTGTTACAGTAATTTTTTCCAAAACAAAAACTTCTTTTATTGATGTTAATAGTTCTAAAGACATAGAATACCTTGAATTAAATCTAATTGGGTCACTTTTATATTTTAAGCATTCTCCAACAAACTTTCCTTTATTTTATCTCTTGTGAATAAAATTGTTGTGGCTGGATCTAAAAAACAGCATATTTTTGCAGAAGTTGACAACTTAAGTCCTTGGTCAATTTTTTTAGAGCAACATTCCTTTAGTTTTTTTATTTCATTCAAATTACAAGAATTAATTGAAAGAAGCTTTAGTATTTTGTGTTTAACTAATGGCGAAATAGAAAGTGAATTTCCAGCCGACTACATGGGTTAATGATTCAAACGGTTTTAAAAATTTAACCAATTCTGAAATCAAGGCTTGTTCATCATTATCTAAACAAAGATCTTGTCTACCACATTTTTTAAGTAAAATTTCTACAGGATCTAATAACTGGTTAATTGATTCTATCATAAAGAGAGTTTTATGATAAAATTATACAACTTGATAGTACAATATTTATAATATTTACAATATTTATTTAGAAATTCTAACCTTGTGAATTTTTGATAAATGTCCTGCACCTAAGGACTTTTTATTTTTCTATCAAAAATGTTGGCTATGGTAAGAATGTTCATCGTTGATAACTTTGCAATTTTGTGTCAATATTTAACCATAGTATTTCCATACTAATTAATTTAATATTAGTTTTTAAATCTCTAGAAGCTAACTAGTTGCATGCTAGATCAAAATAAAATAAATGTTTATTTGAATCTAGCATGCAACTGAGTAGTTTCATTTAGTAGAGTCAACATTTAAAAAAAAAAAAATGAATGGCAATATAAAGACAAATGGAAACATGGATTACTTTTGCAGATAGGGCCTTAAATAAGTAATAATGTTTATTTGGATCTAGTATAAATATATAATAAGTAGTAAAAGTAAATAAGTAATAAAAATAAAATAAGTAATAAAAATAAGATAAGTAATAAAAGTCAATTGATCATTGAGCTTCATTAAACAAAATACCAAAATAAAAACAAACAAACAAGAAATGTTAATATTATTTAGTTAAAAAAAGCAACATTAAGTTTAATATAATAGTTAAAAAAAGCAACATTATGCAACATTAATTTCTATTGGAAATTAACGTTATTTTAGGTGCATGTTTGATATTGCTTTGTTTTAAATTACAACTTTGAAACCAAAAAAATTTTTTTTTTTAACAATTAAAAAAAGTTTCATAAATTTAATTATAAAGATTATTTGAAGATATTTGCAGGATACAATAACCCTAAATCGAAAGTATTTTATTCAATAAAGGTTAATACAATTTTAAAATAAGTTTTTTTACTTGTTTAAAAGTGTTTTATTAAAGAATATTTTTTTACTGACTTAAGTAAAAAGTGTGGCGCTATACAAGGTTTAAAATATTATGTTCAGGTGAGAATTTTACTCATGTTTTGCTAAAAGGCAACATAAAAAATTCTCAGCAAACACAATGCATTGTGTTTGTTTCCTTAGTTAAACAAACACGATGCATTGTGTTTGTTTCCTAAGCAATAACAAAAAGATATTAAGTTTTATAATATTAAAATCTATAAAATTGTTTGTTTTATTTGTTGATTTTATGTTAATTTTTTATTTGTTTTTACTCTGCTGTTTATTCTTCGAAATAATTTGCTATGAAAAATTTATTTTTTCAAAAAAAATTTTTTTTTTAATAGAAAGTATTTTTGTAAATCTCAACACATTTTTTATTAATTTGTATGAATTTACAAAAAAAATTTCAAAAAACATGTTATTGCATATTTTGATTTTGTTTTTCAGATATTGGTATGACTTCACCAATTGTTTCTGCTGGGCTTGGGGGTTATGAAAACAAAGCTCAAGGAAATGGTTTTCAAATTCAGTTAAACAGTGATAATAACATTGTAGTTACAGTCGTTGCAAAAGACAGTATGTATGTAGCATACATGGAGAATCCAATTGCAGTCCCCTATACTCTGACAGTTGTATGGTATAAACAAAATGATACGTTGTTTTTGTATCACAATGATGATTTAATTAGTGTGGGAAACTATTCAAGTGTTTCTTCAAGACCTTGTTTGTATAATGAGTTTCTACTCGTGTATGCTGATTATTACAATTACTCAAATCTTAATGCAGCACTATCTGGAATTAGGATGTGGTCTACTCCTTTATCATCTAATGAGATATCTCGTTTATTTAACAAAACAGTTTCAGGTATTTTGTTTATAAACGCTTTTAAAGTGATTTCTAAGTGCAACAAACATATTCTTTTGTTTTGAAAAAAAAACAAATTATAAAAAATAATTATTAGTTCTGATATTTTATCTTTTACAATTTTTAATGAAAGCATTTATACTAGGAAGAAATAATCATAGAAATAACTAAAAATTAATGCCATTTTTACCCTATTTTTTGAGAAAACTAAACAGGTCGGCACTTACTTAGTAGAAATTTTTGTAAGATAATTGAATTTTGTAAAACTTGCTTAAAATAGAAATTAAATATTTAAGTTAAAATTAGTTTATTCAAATAAACTATTTTCACAAAGTAAAAATTTTCTTAAAATTTAAATGTCTTTAGCAGCCTCAAGGGAATCAAAATTACAAATAATAGATTTTTTTCATAGGATAGATTTTTTTCAATGTTTGCTTAAAAAAAAAAAAATTTATTAAAGAATAAAATATTCTGTCATATATTATAAAAAATTGCTAAAACTGAAAAAGATAAAGTTCATAAATTTCATAATAAAATATAAAGTTGATATGAATAGGGTTATATTTGATGAAAATATGATTATTTTAACAAGTTACTTATGATTTTTACAAGTTATTTTACGACCCATCAAGAAGTAAAAAAAGTAATTTTGTCAGCTATTTGAGCTAATTTTTTTTTTTTTTTTGTCGTTTTTTTTTGTTTTTTCAATTTTATAATGATGATGCAAAACACAATTTGTTAAAACAGTTTTAAATTAAAACCATTAAAAACCATGAAAGCAATATAAATAACTTGCTAAAGTTACAGTTTCTAGATTAGCAAGTTGCAAAGACCAAAATCTAAATCAAATAAAAGGAAAAATATTTGCAATAGTTATTCCATTATCCATTTTTAGAAAGTCTGTCAGTTATTAGTTTTATTAATTTTAAAAAATCTTTATTTGCGCAATATTCTGACTTTTAAGGCATTTGACATATTTGACATATCTGGCATTTAACACTGGTGTTACTAGCTCATGTAAACACGATTACATGTAATTATTATCATGTAAACACGATTGGATAAATCATGTAATTTTTTCTCTGCATATAGTGAACAAAGTCTTAGTTACAAGCATAAAACACACAGAAGTCTTACTTTGCTATCTTTGCTTTAAACTATTTTAAAGCAATTAATTTTAAATACTTAAATACTAACTTGATATTAAGACATTATTTTGTGGCCTTAAAATTGAACAGAATAAGTCTTGTGATAATGAGAATCATTTGTTTGGAATTAATTCTGTAAAAAAAAATGAAATATGCTCAAACATAAAAACCAGATTTCAAACAGTTTGAAATTATTTTGTTTAAAATAGTTGAAAAGATATGTTTATGAAAAAAGTATTATGTCCATGAAGTATAATTATATATATATGAAATATATATGGCACTAAATGTTTATAAAAGCAGTATATATAATTGTTATCTGTTTCATTTGAAACAATTTAATGTTTAACAAGTCAAATTAGTGATCAACTTTAAACTCCTAATTATTTTTTACAAATATTAAAATTATAGTTGTAAATTGTAGTTAAATTCAAAACCACTGAGCTCCTTGCAACTAAACCACTGAGCTCCTTGCAACTAAACCACTTGGCTCCTTGCAACTAAATAAATAAATATCCTCTACAATATTAATAAACTAAATAAATAAATATCCTCAACAATATTAATAAAGTATGTTAGTTATAGTATTTCAAAATTATTTTTTTAAAAAGATTTTTTTAAATACTAATTTTAATTATTGTTTTAAATAAATATTAATAATTTTCTGTTTGTAAATTAATATTACTTATTTAAAAATATAAAATTAAATATAATTTTCTTTAGTAAAATAAGTATTTTACTAAAGAAAAATCTTTTTTCTAGACTGGAATAATTTAGATGCAAAACCTCCATTAGGATTTAAATTTGGTTCAGATTGCTATTGTAAAAATTTGGTTTGCCCATGTGAAATGCTTGGTAAGTTTAAATAAGTAATTCATTTTTTTGCCACAATCAAATTTAGTTAATTTATATTTTTGGTTGCTGTTGGCAATTTTTTAAAAATTAAACTCTAGTCTTCGATAGAATTTTATTAAAATATTTAAAAAGCACTTTTTATTTAAACATTGTGCTGAAAATTGATTGCAGTAATATAACAGGCTGCAGAAAATATAACAGGTTTTCATTAATGAATAAACTCACTATTCTAACTTCTTTATTTTTTTGTAACTAAAAAAACCTTCTTAATAGATATCTGTTGCTTTTTGTTTACATAGTAAAATATATGTATAAAACTTTATACATATTTACATATATAATACTTTATATAATTTGAAATATAAATAGATATTTATTTTTTATACAACATAATAAAATATAATTAATACTTTATTAACAGTATTAAAAAATACCAAGGAAGCATAAAATGGATCAATCTTGCATGTGAAATTGAATTCTAAATTTATCTTAAAACTTAATTTCAAACTAAATGTGTTACAGCTTTTGTTTAAAAAAAGCAGATAAAATAAAACTCATTTTATTTTATTCAAAGTCATTTAAATTATGCAGATGACAAATAATGAAGACTTTGATTTAACAAATTCAGTTTTAAAATTAGCAATATATCAGTTTTGTCTTGGCTTTTAGATTACAATTTTAAATAATTGATTTGACTAATAAAAATATATAATAGTTATTTGAAACAATAGGTACAATGGGAAGGAAAGCCAGCATTTTAAATCAAATTTTCTTTTCCTTAAAAAGTAAAATCTTTATATTTATTAAAAAAAAAAAAAGATTTAACACTGTTGGTTTCACTGTTGGTCAATTTTATATTTGTCTGTCTTGGTTAATTTAGTATTTAAATAGTTTCATTATGGTCTACTAAGTTTCGATGAATCCCATGTTATCTATAATTGAGCACATATTTGTTTGTCCTGTCCTGTTTGTTAGCAAATTCACCAAAACAACATGTTAGTTACTAAATCACAAACTTAAAATTCTAAAAACTCATTAGTAACATTTTTCTAAACTTCATAATAAACTCCTTTATTAAGAGTAGGAATGGCTCTTTCACATATTTTTTTTTTACTTGTACGAGTTAGTAAGTTTTTATCAAAAAGTAAATTAATCAAGTAATTTTAAACGTTTTATGTAAATTTACATTTCTGTATAAGTAATTAATTTTTTTGAAATGACTTTTACTTAATAATGTAAGTTTTTTTACTTTCAAAAGTTATGTAAAAGAAGATTACACCAGAAAGTAATTTACTTTTACATGTAAAAGTAAGTCACATGAAAAAAGCTGTTTACTTTTACATTTTAAAGTTAATTACTTTTGACATAAAAGTTCCTTAAACTGTAGTTTACATTTACCTATAAAAGTAACTAATTAAAATAAATTATATAAAAAAATAACTTACATATGAAAGTATATTTCATAAAAGTTATATGCTACCAAATGTAAATTAAATATACAAATAAAATAATATTTTTTAAGTAGGAGTTTTTTATTTTAAAAGCAATAACAAATCTTTATTAAAAATAAATTATATTAAATAAAATTTAAATTACATAACCTTACATTTTATATAATTTGTGAAGTAAATTAAAAGTAATTTATACAAAGTAAATTTACTTATATTTTACAATAACTTAGACAGGATCTTGTACAAAAGTAATGCAAAAAATGGATAATATTTTTTAAAGTTATTTTATTTATATATTAAAAAATAAAGTTATTCAAAATTTCTGTTATTTATGCAATATTTCTTTTGTTTTAGTATGTTATTTTAAGAAAAGATTTCTCTATATTTTCTAAAATAATCTACTAAAGCCGGAGAATTTGGATTTCATCTACATAAATATAAATTTTTTAGATATATTCTTAAAAAATACAAATTTATAATTGTCAACTAAAATAAACTCAAACTTCAGAAAAACACATGATCATCAATTTTTAATGACAAGTTTTTAATGCCTTAATTATGTACCTATATTTAGGGGCTTGGCAATAAGACTATTTTTGTCTTCTTCTTGCCCCCGCCATTCGAATATTTTACAAAGGAAAATAAATAATTTGTAACAGCTAATTTCAATAAATAAAAAATTATAAAAATTTAAAATCAACCACTTCATTAAAGAATGTCTTTATGTAATTAAAAAAAAAATCAATGACGAAATTATATTTGAAAAAAAAATTATTTTGATAATTATCAAATTAATAATAATAAAAATAAGAATAATTTAAACAATAATATAATATTTTTGAAAAATACAAATGATCTTGTAGACCAAAGTTACTTATAAAGAGTTAATTTTCTTCATTATTCCTTGACAAACTTTAAGTCTTATTTGAATACTTTTTCATGAAAAAAGAGTTAAATTAATTTTTGCTCCAAACTTTTAAATGAGGAACAGAATTTGATTGTCAAACGAACTTATAACTTAATTAAAGATAGTATTTTAAATCCCCTAAATAATTGGGAAGGTTGCTCAAAATTTATATGGTCATAATTTTTGAACACTAAGACATTATTGCATGACATTAGAAACTTGTTAATGAACTTAAATTTAGTTTAAAATGTTAAAAAAAATGTATATAAAAATGTTATAAACTCATCACTCTCACACTAATGGTAATACTTTTGAAAAGCTTTACATAAATATGAATATATAAATGCTTGGAATTTGCTTCATGTCCTTACATAAAGTTAAATTTTCAAACAAAAACAAAAAAGCTTGTTATAGGCCTGATTTTAGTTCTAACAAAACTAAAATTATTTCTTTTGATCTAAACTAAAGTTTATAATTATTTAAATTTCAGACATGATGGACATATAGTCAAGCCTTTTAACTCTATAAAGTACCTTGGTATTAAAATTAATTCACACCTTAGATATGTTTGTGACAGGTTTTTTTAAGGTTATTTAACCTGATAATAAAATTATTTCTGATTTTCTTACAATTTTTTTTGTATCTAGAATACTTTTATCATGAGAACTCAGCTGTTAATTTGTTTTTTTTTTGAATTGTCTATTTTCACCATTCTATCTTTATCATCTTTGATCTGCAAGTAATTTAACTGTTCAACATTATTGATTAACTGTTTGTTAGTAACTTAACTGTTTGTCATCATTGTTTTATAACATACAGTGTTAAATCTGTTAAATATCAATCCATAAAATCATAGAACATTCCTATAATAGCCTTTTTAATAAATTATAAAAGTTATATAGAATCAAAAAGTTGCTTCTATATGATTTTGTTTTTAAATCTATTTTTTTATTTCTATACTTTTTAAATTACTATTATTAGTTTTATTATTACTATGATTATTTTTTTATTATTATCATTATTTACTTCATTTTTTATTATTGTTTTTATTGTTGCTATTGTAATTGTTGTTTTTATTGTTGCTATTACAATTGTTTTACGATTATTATTCTCTTTGCTCATATTAACACATTTCAATTATGGTATATAATCCACTTTAACTGATTAAATGTAACTACATGTCAATATTATTTAAAATATAAAGCTTTATAGATATTTGAAAAAAAGTATTTTAGTTCTTAAAATTTATTATCTGTTGTTTTTTTATATTTTGTAGAACTGTCAAGTACTATTGAATATACTAGCAGGGTATCAGATTTTTTTTTAATGAATGATGATGAATATTTTGAAGAAGAAATTAGTGTGTATATTTTCAATAACTTTACTGCACATTTTGATAATATAATTTTGAACTTTAAAGAAATATCGCTTCAACAAGTATTTATAGAAGGCAGTTTAGTTTCAAGTAAAAGTGATTCATGTTCCAATATAACAATGCAGCTTGAAAACTATGCAGAGAAAGTTGAAACTAAATGGTGTGGCTCTGTAACTTCAAATGAGGCTTTTCATAGTCCTGATTTAACATTGTTGCTTAATCACCTGCTTAAAGTTGTAAATTATGCTAAACCATTGACAATCATAGTTATGTTTGATAGTGTTGTTTTGCAACCAGGAAGTGTTTTAGTAATAAAATACTTGTTGCCTAAACCCAGTAAGATCCTAATTTTTTTATTATTTATTGCACTTTTTTTTTTTCAATTTTGTATTCTGAAAAATTTAATACATTTTTGAAAATATACATAATCTTGTAACAGCTTGAATAATATATAGCCTAAGATTTTTTTTTTATGTAATCTATAAATTTTGAAAAACAAGTACACAAGAGTTTAATAAACTTTAGTATAAAAATAATAAATTTTTATTTGTTTTGGGCTGAAAGCAGGTTTAAATAAAATCATTTGCATAATGATTATTTTAATTTAAATCATGCAGTTAGCATTTATCTAATTTATGCAATTTTATATTTAAAAGTATTTTAAATATTTTTAATTTACAGTTACTTTCATACATGCAAGTGCAGTTCAAAGTGACTCTCAAGATTTGCTGGAATCTTTTTCTTTACCTGTTACTAGTACATGTTTGTCATTTCAGTTTAAATTTGGTGGAACAGGATTTGTGAGTCTTGTTGTATTAGGTTACACTAATCGTATTACAAAAGAATTAGCTTTTTTCTACCGACGAGAGGGTCTTGACCAATGGGTTACCAGTTTTATCAGTTTACAAAATCATGATGACGTTTCATCAGTACGCATTAATCTTCTTAAAAATCAAAGTTAATTAAATATTGCATTATATTTTAATTAAAAAATACTTTTAAATCAATATATATTTATATTAAATTATATTTATTGAGTTTTTTTTTGTAATTTAAATTTACTTAGGTGAAGTTTGTTGCTTTAAAAAATGGTATTGGAATTGGTTACATTGCACTGGGCACAATACTGTTTTTAAGTTGTAATAATCTGGGAGAAAATGAACCAACTGGTAATTTAAGTATTTACATTAATTAATTATTGATTTTTGCAACCCTTGTCAAGATGACATTAAATTTATATGAAAGAGAAATAAAAAGTATTAACATCAATAATATAAGGTATATAAGTATATAATACTATTCTTTCAATAGTAGAAATATAAGATGTAAAGAAAATATTTGGGAAAAAAAAATTTAAGTCAATGCATGTTCTAAAGTCCCCAGAGCGACCTATTTTAGTATGATTTTATTAGCTTGTATCTTATGCTGCATTCATATATACAGACAATATTGTATATAGATATGTATAGAATTGAATTTTCTTTTTTGTTTGTGCTAAATTGTATTGATATAGAAAATTTATAAAATAATTTTTGATTTACAAACTTTTATTTAACAGCAGATTTTGAGAGTGGCTTAACATACTTGAATAATTCGTTCTTTCTTTATCCTGCAATCTATGTTAGAGGATCTTCTGAAGTATTTGCAGGTTTTCCTAACTCTAAAATCACATCAGATCATAATAGCAACTTTTTGCAAACTATATACGGAAACATTGAAGAAGTTTCAAAGAAAATACTTAATTTTTTAGAAGTAAATTTAAATAAAGATTTTACATTTACATTTTGGTACCAAGTTGAAAATTCACCAAACCAAATTTTAAGTTTTATATATGGTAAAGAAATAAAGATTTATCAGCAAACCTCTTCTATTAGGTGAATAAATCAAAATGTTGTTTTTAGTTTTTTTTTTCTTTTTTTAAAACATAAGCAACTTTAGTTTTCTAGTTATTGTTGGGTTTAATATTTAAAAAATTCTAAACTGCTTTTAGTATATTTGTTGATAATCAACCCAAAAATGTTGTCATAAACCAAATGTTACAATGGCATTACATGGTTGTTCAGTATGAGCTAAAGTTTTTAAAGCTTTCATTTGAAGTGGATTTTAGTAACGTAAATATCTATTTTTGTTTAATTTAAAAAGTGTTTGTGTTTAAAATAAGCATTATATAAAAGAATCTTTTTAAAAATACTTGAAAAATATTTTTTTAAATATTTTTAATTCACTTTTAAATTTAAATTTGATAAAATAAAGTTACATAATGTAATGTTTTTGTTAACTAGAGTATTGTTTATGATGGAATTCAATTTCCACAAAATTCAAGCCTGACAATTGTTTTGGAAAATAGCATATTCTGTTTTCAAATGTTCAAAGAAATATTGTTTCCTTCTGCATTAAAAGCAACAATGTTATGTATGAATAAGACAGGTAATTTATACTAAATTTTGGATTACTTTTTAATAGTATGTGTGAATATGAAATTTATTAAACATAAGTTTTTAATGTTTTTTTAAAATTCAGTGAAACTTGTATCAATTTATTCTTATCTTTTTCTTTAGTAAAATGAGATTTTTTTTTCTCTGAAAAATTATTGGTGTCTAGTATTTATTATTTAACTTTTTACTACTTATAATTTGCAATGACATTTTGTATGACAGAGGTGGCTTTTAACAGTGAAAACGAAAAAAAAAAGAGAAAAATAAAGAAAAAGAAAAGCGTAAAATTTATTTTTTAAATAGAAGAATAAAAAACATCAACAAACAAAGCAAAAATAAGTTCAAACAATTTAAATAAATAAAATGACAAAAGAGAAAAAGGAACAGGGCAAAAAAAAGCTACTATAAACAAAATGCAAAGTTTAATGTTAAAAAAAAAGTTTAAAAATGAAAAATAATTGTAATAAAGAGCTATAAATTTTACTATCAAAAAAAGTTTTTACAGCCATATTCACAGCGAAAAAAACAACAAAAAAGAACAACTTTTTAATTATTTTTTTTTTAAAATCATTTTTTACATTGTTTACTTTGTAATGTATTTTTACAGCCAAATTCACAGCAAAAAAAACAACAAAAAAGAACAACTTTTTAATTTTTTTTTTTTTTAAATCATTTTTTACATTGTTTACTTTGTAATGTATTGTTTAAAATGTCATGTATTTTTGTGTGTTGTTTATTTTATTATGTATTTTTGTGCACTGTTTGCATTGTTTGTTGTATTTTTGTTTTTTTTTAAGACATTCTTGTGTGTTGTTCATTAGACATTGTCGTGTATTGCTCATATTGTCATGTATTTTTGTAAATGGTTTATATTATCCTGTTATTTTTCAGTTTGTTTAATGTTAGACAATTTTTTTGTATATATGTATATATACAAAGATCAAAATTAAAAAAAGATGTATTTAGCAGCCGTGGTGCAGTGAAACTAGAGATCCGTGGTTCAACGTTACCTCTGTGCAAGTTTTAAAACAACGGTAAGGAAGGAGGCATGAACTTCTTTTCAAATGTTTTTCTGCAATGCTCTGTGATAAGACCGTGAGGGCTTCTTGGGGCACATGAAAAAAGAAATATTAAAATATATTTTGTATATATATATATTTTGTATATATGTATCCCAGATAACACAAATTCATTGGGCCAATATTGGGCAAATATTGGCCACGACATTGGGCAAATATTGGCTGCCAATATTGGGCAAATATTGGGGAGTGCAAATTGGGCCATTACTGGGAAGATATTGGCATTTGGCTGGCAGAATCATGGCTCCAATATTGGGCCATGATTGGTTTTGACTGGCTTATAATGGCCCAACATCGACCATGAATGGGAAAATATAGGCTAATACTGGCACAACGTTGGCCAATCCAAGCCAAATACTGGCTAATTAAAGCCCAATATTGGCCAATTCAAGCCAAATATTGGCTATTCTTGGCACTTTATATACTCACACCGCCTTTTTTTTGGCAACAAGAGATTATAAGGTCTTGTTGTGTTATAATGTGACAATGGAATGTTGTGTCTTAAATGTGACAATTGTATACAATTATCACTGCCACGCTAACAAATATCTTTTCAAAATAACCTTTTTAAAATAAAAGGAAAGTCGATTTGTTCGAAATAAAACTCAAAAGACAGTCATAAGTCATATAAAAGAAGTTTATTCAATCAATGTTCTCAAACAGCATCCAATAAAAAAAATTAACAATGTAAACAAGAAAATAAACACATTATAAAAAACACTTCATTACATTTGATATAAATAAAAAAATAATTAAATGTCTTCCTCTACGCATCTCCTAGCGAATTATTTTGAGGCCATCCATGTGAATTGAACATGACAGCCATTTTGGCAGCGTCTTGTCCGGTTGACTAATCGTCGCTTAGGGATAGTTTTCTTACTGCACCTGCATAAACAAATAATAAAAATAAACAGAGATGAACAAAATGTAGAAAAAATGAAAACACCTATCAAAATAAAACTTTAATCTACCATCACTAAATGTGAACCACCTGATGTGTATGGCATAATCGGAAACAAGATCTGGATCCGATTACCTGGGTAACTGTATCCTAATTTTGAGTTATGGATCCGGATATATTCAGTTCGGATATTTGGTTCCCAAATAACTATTCCCAAATTTGTCCCTCTCATTTAGACCCTGGCCCCTGCCTCTAAAAACAAGGAAAAGTCTCGTGCATATGAAGTAAATATTTAACCAATTAAATGGTCAACAAATTTGAAAAAAATTGACTAAATTGAAAAAGGAAAAGTCAGTTATTCCGATTAACAAAACTCGGCCTTTTCTTTGTAGGTGCTTGTTAGCAAGAAAATAAATAATTATTTCTAAAATCATATAACAGATTATATTAAAAAATTATTACACAATTTATTAAAATAGAGATATAAAAGTCACAATTTAATAAAAAATAGCTTACTGTTCTTGATCACTGCTCATAATCTTCCATAAGAATTAGGTTGAATTCTAGAAGATCGTTTATCACTTGGAATGGAAAAATAAGAAAAAAGTCTAGGCTTCTGAAAAAGGTGCCGTCATGGTTTGTCTAACGGGGCTTTCTGCCACTGCTAATTAATATCACATTTCAGCTCCTCCAGTTGCTTGAGCACACTTTAGAAAAAATGACTGAACAGCTTAACCCATTGATTGCTTTACTATTTCAGAAACTATACACAAAGAAATATTTATATATTACACGCTAATAGTGTATATTTAGTCCCACGACTGGGACTAAATATGACGTAAGTAAGAGAGAGCCAAAATAACAAGTGTTGTGATGAAAGACTAATTAATTTTACATGATTTAGTCTTCCCAATAGTAAAAAATACATTTTATATAAAAAAAAATTAGATTGCTTTTGAAAATATATTTCAACATATTTATTATTTGACATATTTATGCCTTTAAAGACATAAAATTAAAATTGTAGGTAGATCTATAATTTCTAAAATCAATAAAAGTGAATGAAAAATTAAATCATCAAGCTACTTTAATTATAACAATACTTTAATTATAACTAATATTAATGAATAAATAAACAAACACTTAAATATTACAATTAATATATTCATACGTTCGTATATTTATTAACTGTACCATTTATTTAGAAATGAAAACTGTACTCATAATAGCTATATTAAAATTACAAATAAGATTAAAAACAGATAAAAAAACAAAAGCAAGTTTGAGTTAAGTAAAAACTTTATTGACTTTTTGAACTATTTCCTCGAGCTTTTTTTAGCCCATCTCTGTCAATAGACCCTGACAGCCATTTTGAAAGTATTTTGTCCAGTTGACTAGCTGTTGATGTTGGATAGTTTTTTCTTACTGCATCTGCATAATAAAATGTGCAATAATTAGCAGATGATAAGATTTTTTTGTGATCTTTAAAACAATTATAATACAAAAATGATAACAATGATGATGATGTTTATGATGATGATGATGACGATCATGAGAATATAAGTTTTATCTTATATATAACTATTTGTTTACAATAATTTTATTTATAAGTTTGCCTACCATATATTACATTTTTCACACCCATTAGACAACCAAACTCTAATTTTTCTTTTCTTCCTGTAAGGTTATACAGCATTGATAGTTTTGCTGTCAAGATTTTCTTCGCAACTTTTCTTAAACAGTCATCAAGACCACTTCCTCCAATTAGAGACAAAAAAATAACCTATAAAGGAATAATTATTTATTATTTCCACTTCCGTCATTTAGAAACAAAAAAATAACCTATAAAGAAATAAACATTTATCATTAGCTATTGCATATGAAAATAACCTTTATACGAAAGTACAAACGTTATTATATATGTAGTCAATTCTAAATAGAAAAAATAAACCAATTTAATTTTTAGAAAAAAAATTAACTTTTATATAATATGTATTGATAATAAAAGACTTACTGCATTAGATCGACATTCAGTATTTTCCAAAAAAATCCTATTTAACTCTAACAGTTCATCTATTTCTTTTAACGGAAATATAAAGTTTTCTGGAAGATTTCCACTTGTATTATGACCAAGAGAAACTTGCTTTTGGCGTTGTACACGTAACTGTAACTTAATTTCCTCCAACTGTTTAAATACACTCTGAAAATATGGTCGGACAGCATCAGCCACTGCTTGTTTTACTAAATCAGGAACTATCCAAAAACAATAAATTATATTTATAGGAAATTGTACAGTATATTGAGTCTCAAAAATGACTCTAGAAATTATGAAAGTCATAAAACCCTTATTCTTGCATAGTTTTTAGTGTTAGGGCTATAAAAAGTTGAAAGACTTTGCAACTAGAGTAATAGAAAGATAAATAGAAAAAAGAATAAAATTCAAAAGCGGTCTATTATAAAAAAAAACACCTTTTTGCACATATAATTGAACAACCTATATATGCCAAAATATAATTAAAATGCAAAACTTACGAATTGAAGATGCTATGTTTGTGCTAGGACTAGCTAGCGAGGGTTTATCAATTCGATCTGTGTAGGTGGTGGAAGTTGACTGTCTGCATGGGGGTGGGGGAAGAAGTGGTACTAAATGTTCACTATCCGAAGAGTCATAATTAAAATTTTCTGATAAATTGATTGGTGAGTTTTGCTTATTCTTAATTTTTGAATTTTCTTTTTTTTTCTTTTTCTCAATTGCTATGTCAGGACTCCTAAAATTGCAAATAAAATGGTAATAAAATTGTAAAGTAAATAATAACGAATACAAATATTCAACTTAAGAATTCTAATTTGCATTAAGAATCTTAACATTTTAAAAATATACAATAAATATGATGTACTTTACCATTGTGTTTGCAGTTTTTTCCTCTTTAAATCATTTTTTATTTCCGAACAACTTGAAGAAAAATCAGTGTAGTGCAAAGATTTAGCCTCTGCCTTTTTCATCTTTTCATAGTCTGGAAAATTGAAATGTGCAGAAAAACAATCTTATAATAAAAACTTTTCAAAAACATATAGAAATTAAATACCTCCAATTTTCAATATTTTTATATAAGGATAAAGAGGCGAATCTTTGTGATTGGGAATTGGTAACTTTTTCATTTTTGACCATTGTGTAGCACCAATTCCCTGAGGCCAATAACATGTAGCTGATTCTTGTAATAACCAGCAATCAGGAACCACTGCAACTCCATCCTCAAATTCAATTAAATAATACATTAGTATCTGAAATAAAAAAAATTGGCATGAAAATCATTTTAAATAATAAGTTTAATGATTGTTAATCAGGGTGTCTTCCAATAATTTATGATGGATTTCCCTGACTTTTCCGCCTGTTTTTCCTGACTTAATTCAAAACTAGAAAAGCGCAACTTCAGATAAAATGGACTTCAATTTGTTTTATCAAGTACTTTCAACTGCAAAAAAATTTTAAAATTAACACATTCTTCATTCTACATAATACATAATTCTTTATATAATATATTCTACATTCAAAGTATCAATAAAAGATCATCTGTATCAATAAAAAAGATCATCTGTATCAATAAAAAAGATCATCTGTATCAATAAAAGATCAAAAAAATCTGCTGAACAAATTTTAACATTACGTGTCTTATGTTCAAGTGAAATAAGTCATTTATTTTCAAATAAATTTATTTATAACTTTTATTCCAGTAATAATAAAATTATTTTTTCATATAAATATCTTGTATAAAAACAGAAAAAAAAAAATATAAAACCACCAAAAAAAATACAGTTTATTATTTATGTATTTGATGCTTCGTAGATAAAGGAATACAAACAAATTTGGACTTGTATGGTAGTATAACATATTTTTTCTGTATTTCATCAGTTGTGGCAGATTTATACTGACATGATAATTTAGAGACCTTTACTATATCAAAACATTCAAAAGAATTTGCAGGATATCTAAAGAAAGGCTCAATAGTTAGAAATTTTTCATAAACAATAAAATGCCTATTAACACTATGAAATTTTAATATGTTACGAATCAAACAAAAGTCATTTTTTATTTTAATGCAATTGTTGCCTGTTGAGGTAGAGTAAAAAATTCCATTTAAAGTAATTTCTTGATACTGTAGACACTCTGTTTGTTCTCTAAAAACAATAGGACCATATTCATGCAGCTTCCTGGGAATGCCTTCCTTCATACATTTATAAGAGTTTCTTATAATTGATCCATTTCTTTCAGATATACGCCGGATAACCTGTTGAAGTGGTAAATGAGGTTTACGTATTAAACGCTTTAAATGCCCTAGAAAATTTTCAAACGGAAATGCAGAGTAGTTATAAACAGATCCAAATCTTTTAACATCACTTGCAATGTGTATTAAGCTGTGTACATTGTAGCTAATGAAACCTCTGCCATATATTTTAATAGCATTTTTTACAAAGGCTTTTAAGCTAGATTCTGCATAATCAGCATGACTTTGATTAAGATCTGAACTGGCTAAACAGTGTATACCAACAAAAAACAAAAGAAAATTGTTATATACAGATTTCGAAAGATTTCCTTTTAGTGCAACAGTACCACTGTATAATAAAAATTGACTGAATTCCACTGCTTTCCAACGCTCTATGTCACTTAAAGGCCGACATTGTCTAGAAAACTCACAAGGAATAAGACTTTTAAATTCTACTAATCTCTCTGAAATCCCATTAATAGATGCCTTTCCTAATCTTATTCCATCGCTAACAGGGCTTTTTATTAAAAACATCAAAATCCTTTTCATTACTCCAAGGCACACTAAGTGCATAAAATCAAGTGGAAACTGAGTTACCATTCCAATAGACAATTTTTTAAGTGGAGTATCTCCAATGTGATGATTAGCATCTATCATATCATTAAAAGAATGGTCAGTTCTAAGCGGAGCATCAGTTTTAAGAAATGTAACCTTACTGTGCCATTCCCCTTTTTGGATACACTTATCACAACTGTAATATCCAGTATGCCCTTTACTTTGTTTTATATATGCCCTTGCAGAAGTATCACATACAAAGCAGGATATACCAATGTTAACAGAGTATTTTTTACCATCTACATCAATTTTAACAGGACCTTTTTCCAATTCTAACATTTCTTCAATGAAATCTTTTAAATATTCATTCAAGTTAACTGGTTTACTTTGACCGCAAAACAAGCCAATCAAAAAAGGATTACTTGAAAATGGAATCGACACTCTTCCTAGAATTGGCCAAAATTGCTGAGTACTTGACTTCTGTAAGGGTAATCCATCAATATTAATTTGTAGAGAAATTGATAGAGTTTCAGAGCTTGTAAAAAAATGTGGCAAAAGATTTATGTGTTGCAATGATTTAACAATACCAAAGTTAAAATAGGAGCCCCCTTCAATTGTTTTGACAGTGCTTGTTCTAGGTGTTTTTAGTAATGTTCGCAGATCTTTTGGAAGTGATGGGTGCAACACTCTAAGTATATCCAAAAGTGAAGATACTGCAACCATAGTAATAGAAAATGATGCTGCCCACATTCCCAAATCAAATGATAGCTCTTTTTCTTTGTTTTCAATATCAGGTTCAATTTCCTCACTGATATCACTTTCATCACTGCTATCACCCGACAATGACTCTACATCAATGGATTCAATTGTATCCTGTTTCATAAACATTTCCCAATTATTTGTTACAAATTCATCATAATTACTATCTTCATTCAACTTTTCTCCATCTATTGAAACTAAATCGGGCATATTTAACTCAGAATCGTTATTAAATTTGGAGTTACCAAGCATTGGAGAAAAGTGATCTAATAAACGTTGATTACAAACAACGTGATCATCTTTTTGCCCCACTATGTCATTAAAAGAATAGCAGGCATGAGATATAACACTATCTTTTTTTAAAGCTGTATTATTGTTAGAGTAAGAAAATTCTGTATCGACATCGGACATAATTTTATTGACAGATTTAATCACTTTTCTTCTCTTTGACCAATAAGATGGCTCAGTATCCATGATCTGTTGAAATCCCTTATTATATAAGTTATATAAATTTTATGAAAGCTTAAATGTTAATAAAATAAAACTATAAAGAAAAAATATGTGTACAATTCAGATACGTATACTTTGAAATTGAATATGACTTTTAAACTAAATACCGTTCTATAATAATAATAATAACTTGTTTTCAATAAAACTAGTCCAAAATGACTGTGTTAAGCAAAAATGTGCGCCATATTAAAAAATCTAACTTTATCGCATCTATTGGTTTATAATTATTAGCCAATCTTGGCCCAATACCTTCCCAAATAAGTCGGCCGGTATTTAGGCTTCTATTTCAGCTGCTAATGGAAGCCAACAAACGCAAAGCCATGGCAAATCTGGCAAAATGATGGCATACAATGGCCCATTATATATGTTCAAAAAAGTTGTTGGCCCAATAAAGGGCCATCGTACGGTGTTTACTGCGATAATTTTTGTATATTTTGAGTTAACTTGTAAAGATAAATTTTTAAAACTGTATATCTACGTGTGTATGTATACATTTTATGTATCTATATTTGTATTACACATTTGTATATAAGCAAATGTATATGAATGTATGCATGTGTGTATGTATATGTCTATATCTGTATATGTCACGTATACAGATATACATATACATTCACACATGCATACATGTATACGTGTATATGCAAACATACATATTATGTTTATATGTATGTTTGTGCAACAATTTTATATTTTCTACTTTTTTTAAAAGGTTTATTTGTTTTTCTTTAATTTATTTTTATTTTTATTTATATGTTTTTTGTTAGTTTGGTTTTTTTGATGGTATTACTTCTTTTATTGTTAAATTTATTTTTTCTTGTTTTTTTTTGTTTTTTTTGTTATTTATATTATAAATATTGTTATCATTAGTATTAATATTTTTAATTTTAATTATTGTTATTCCTATTTTCTTGTTTTCAATTTAAATAATTGTTTTGTCATTTTTAGTTGCTATGTTTATCTGTTTATTTGTTTGCAACTTTTTAATTTGCTTATATAGCTAATGTGTTAATAAAAACAAGAGACTTGCCATTACACTTTTCAAAATTGTTGTTATCATTGTTTCCATTATTATTATTAGTAATTTTTTTTGTTGCTATTATTATTACTAGCTCTCAAGACCTGTATGATACCAGTCATGGTAAGTCTGAACCACACCCAACTATTTCTTAACTTGTTTTTAATTTGGTTTCTACACTTTAATAAATTTGAGTAAATGGCAAAAAATTTATCGATGTAAAAATCTTGGCTTTTGGTTAACAAATAATTCACTTTACTTTAAAACTATACTTATTTACTTAAATATTTTTATATAACAAAAGTATTTATATAACGTAAAATGTTACACAGTTGTGTAACATTTCTTCAAGTGTTTTTGGAAACTTATCCTATAATATACTTTTAACCCACTTATTAACATTTATTTAAAAAGCAAAAATGGAGACAAGCAATAGAGACAGAGTTATTTCAAATTAAATAGTTCTATCTGTTAGCATTTTTTATAAAAGCTTCTCTGTAAAAAAAGCATTTAACAAGTTCATTAAATTAAGCTGTTTTTAATGCTAAGTTAGGCAATTAAATTACTATTTTTATACGTGTTGTTTGTGCCAAAAACTGATACTTAATGTAAATGGAAACCACCTAGATTGTAATCACCAAAGATAAAAAATGTAAAAATTTACTTGAAAAACAAAAAAACATATTTTTCTTGAGATAAAATAAGCAAATAAACTTAAAACAAAAATTATAATAAAATATTATACTCAACATAAAAAAGTATCAAAAATATTTATAAAAGCAATTTTAATTTAAAAAATTTTTTCATTATTATATAGGTTTTAATAAATGGTATGAAGATTATCAAAACTTCATTTTGGCTTTTAAAAAACAATCAACATTCGGAACATTTCTTAAATTCTGCTATGTAGGAGCTTTCGAAAATCAGTTATAAGAGAAGGAATTCGACCTAAAAATGAAACTAAATTATTATTGAAAACACTTATTACACATTCAATACATAATACAGTAAACTTTCAATAACTCAAATCTCAAAACCATAAAATTAGCTTGTTAAAGAGTGCTTAAGTTATTGGGAGTATAATCCAACTGGTAATAATAATAATTCATTATCTGGCATTCATAATAGCTCATCGGAATTTTAAAGTTAGTTCAAGTTATTAAGGGTTATCGAGTTGTTGAGAGTTTAAAGTACACATTTTATCTACTAACAAAAAATTAGTTTGTTAGAAAATGTTAAAGTTATTTCGAGTATAATCCAACTGTTATAACCATAACTGGTATTTAAAAGCTAGTTTAAGTTACTAGAGATTTTCGAGTTATCAAGAACTTATAGTATATATTATACTATATATAAGTTATAGTTATTTTAACTACTAACATATACTAAAATATAGAAACATTGTTAATAATTAATATTATTGTTAAGTGTCTCATTTAAATGATTTAAATAAGTGACTTTTATTAACGATAATCAATGACAGTATATAAAAGTATAAAATGGTAAAGCTGCCATTTATCTCAAAAAGCCTTGGTTTTCACACAACCAATTCTATTCAATTTTATGTAGCATGTTCCAGAACCAAGTCATTTAATAATTTGTTTTTTAAATTCTATGCATTAAAATTCAAAGGAAAAATTGAATTTTTCTTATTAATTTTTTTAACATTAAATGACATACCTTGTAATTAGTGTTCATCACTTTTAAAAAAAAGCTAATAAACAATCTTGTTCTTGAACATTCAAAATAGAGTTGATGGTGTTTGCAAGGGTTTTTAAGATAAATACAAACTTTATCTAAAGTTTGACCTTTGAAAAGATCTTCCAGTTCTTGAAAATAAAAAACACAGATCAACATACTATAATTCAATTAATAAATTACCAGACATAAAAGTTACTTTGCTAATTTAAAAATAACAAAAGGTTTATCTATTACTACAGAATTTTAATTCAAATAACTATCTAATATAAAGGTTTTAGGTCTTACAACTGATTAAGCAGATATTACCAGATTATAATGAAAGTTTAAGCATATGTTATTGCGTGATCAAAAACATATAGGAAAACATTTAAAAAACTCTATGTCAAACATGCACGAATAAGTAACGGCAGCATTAAATTAATCAATATTATAAACAATATTTTTATTATTACAATCAATATAGTTTTAATCATTGGGTGCTTAGTTAATGTTAGTAACTTTTCTATTTGTAAACAAAATTAAAATAAAGCCACCAACCATTTCCGAAATGTATTGCTTTATTGCATTGATTGACTAATTAATTCTTGTCAACAAAATGTTTTATGGTTTTATTTTCAATCAATACAAAATATATTTATAATAAGTTACAATATCGATTGGAGAAAATATCTAAGTGACACTTACTCTGCATTTCCTGGATTTTTGTGATTTTTTGAAAGCTCATAATAATTTGCAGGTTGTTTTTGATTTAAAAATTATATAAAACTGTTTATATGAAATAATGAAATTATATAAAAAATATAAATAATCTAAGATAACACAATGGGTTTAAACATTATGCATGTCAATAACTTTTGATAACTTTCACGAGAAAATGTTTGAATTTTTTTTTAGTGGAAAATGCATGCACACAACAAACAAGTAGTTGTGAATGGTGTAATCCATTATATGGTGAATGGGAATTATATCCATGGGAATACATTTTTGAAAAAAATGGTGATTGTCTTCAAGGTATAAATAAAAATATTCACTAGTGTTACTAAATATTTACAAGTGTTTCTTAAGAAAACCATGTAACTGTTCTGAAGTTAACCTGTTGTAACTCTAAGTGTTCTTAAGATATTCATAAAAACAAAAAATAAACAAAGAGTAATATTGTTTTCTATTTCTTAAGATAACATTCTGCAACTACTATGTTATTTTTTATTTATTCTTGATAAGAGTTTGTTTTATATTTTTATCACAAAAAATTTGAATTTTTGTTATTCAAAGTAGAAAACCTAATTAAATAAATAAAATACTAAACGTGATTCAATGAAGTCTTTTTTTTTTTTGACTTTATGTACAAACTCATGCCCTAATATTTATTTATTTTGCAATTAACGGATATGTACTGATTTTGTGTATTCATACGTTCTTGAACTTGTTTTTTAAATTGCAAAACCTTATTATTTTAATTAAATTTATTTCATTTTCTTGATAAAAAACATTTATTTATTTTTGGGTAAACAGATTCTATTTGTTGACCAGCATCGCACCCTTTGCTCATATATTAGGCTAGTGCAGATATATTTATAATACATTTTTACCAGTTTAGGATGTTGAATGCTGGATCTTCTTGACTCAATGTATAGGTTTTGCTTCTGTGTCTGTTTTTATGACTAGGCAACTCATTTTATTATCTCCTCGTAAGAGTAAAACTCTAAAACTCAGTTAGGTGGTTCTGAGGCTGGCTTGTAGTCAGGTCTCCCAAACTCTGCGGTAGCTCTCAGAGAAGCAGATTCCATAAACAGCTGTAAAATATCAGAGTGCTAAAAGTGCCAGTTAGTGTTCCTGTTTGTACTTTTAGTATGCATTGTCAAGAATGCATTTGGAGCCCTTTGTTACAGCTTCTGGTTTATTAATAGTAATGAGGCAATTGCTTGGTCTATTAGATAGTGTACTGAGTACTAATTATGTTTTGAGTCAATTTCTTTAACAATTTTAAAAATGAATAAAGTAACAAAAACTATAAAACACAAAAAACCATTGTCATCACTAAGTTCTCTAAACCTATCATTCACCAATAATTGTGGTCTTCGAAGTAACTTTTCTTCTGTTAAATCTTATCTCTTGCAAAATTCACCAGACTTCACTTACTTGCTCTTTGTGGGACTAATTTGAGTTCAGCTGTCTCATCTTGTGATCTTAGTGTTGATGGTTATCTTCCTTTAATTCATGAAGACTCCAATAGTCACATGCTCGGGCATTTACATTAGTAAGAATTCACCCATTAGTTGGGAAACAAGGTTTGAATCTACAAACTATTCTTTTATGTGCTTTTATTTAGCACCACCACTTTATCACCTTCCTCTTTGTTCTATATCACTCTTCTTCATCTCAAGACTGCACTCTTTTCAATGTTACTTCTGATCAAATTGACCAAGCTCGTTTTCTTTATCCCTCAAATATCCGCAAATATCCATGTTGTTGGTGACTTTAATGCTTGCCACACTGAATGGCTTGGCTCTATTTTCAGTGACTCTGCAGGCGTTAAGGCCCACAACTTTTGCCTTTCTCAATCTCTAACTCAAATAGTCCACTTTCCAGCTTGCATTCCTGACAACCCCAATCATTTACCTTCTCTACTCAATTTATGTCTTTTTTCTGATCCTAGTCAGTGCTCAGTTTTTCCACATTCACCCTTAGGTGCTTCTGATCACAGTTTAATCTCTCTAAAACTAATATCTCATTCTTATTCATCATCTGAATCCCCCTATCATTGTAACTCTTACAACTGCATTAAAGCTGATTGGAACTCTTTCTGTTATTTTCTTCGTGATGGCCCTTGGGTAGAAATCTTTTGTCTTTCTGCTGACAAATGTGCTTCCTACATAACTTTGTGGATTCAGGCTGGTATGGAATCTTTTATTTCCTCTCAACGATTCCAGGTAAAGCCTCACTCTTCTCGATAGTTTTCCTCATGTTGTGCTATCGCAATTACCAATCGAAAACAATTGTCCAGAAAACAGATGTCTGTTTATTACTGGCAGTAACCATTGCAAAAATGTTTTGTCTAACCTCAAAGCTCACTATTCTCAAGTCATGAAATCTTTTATTTCCTCACAAAAATTAGGCTCTCGTGACTTCTGAAGAATCTTTACTAGTACTAATAATAAGGGCAAATCTGTAATTTCACCTCTCTTGTATGGTTCAGACTTTGTCACCACACCTAAAGACAAAGCTGAATTGTGTGCTAAGAACTTTTCATCAATATCATCTCTTGATTCCACTTGTTGCGTTCTACCTGAGTTAGTTGTCAAACAAGTTGTTCCATTGCTTGACATTTATATTACTCCAGCTTCTGTATCTAAAGTGATTTCCTGCTTAGACTCTTTTACAACCTGTGATGCAGACAACATACCTGTTATGGTCTTGCAGAAGTGTTCTCCAGCGTCTTGTTTTCCAGTTTGCTGGAAAGCGACATCTGTTATCTCTATTTTCAGAAATTCTGGAGAGCGATATGATTTGTCTAACTACTATACCATTAGTCTTCTTCCTATCATAAGCAAGGTTTTTAAATCATTAATTAACAAACATTTAATCTTTCATCTTGAATCTAATACCTTACTTTCTGATCATTAATATGGATTTCGATCTTCTCATTCTACAGCTGATTTGCTAACAGTAATAAACGATAGGTTATATTGTGCACTAGATAAAGGTGATAAGGTTAAAGCCATTGCTCTTAACCCTTCAAAAGCTTTTGATAAAGTTTGGCATGCTGGCTTTCTCCATAAGCTTTCTTCTTACAGTGTATCTGGAAACTTCTTTAAGATTATTGATTCCTTCCTTTCCATTCTTAGTATAAAAGTTGTCCACGATGGACAGCACTCTTCATCATATTTAACTTCAGGGGTTCCTCAAGGTTCAATCCTTGGCCCTAAACTCTTTTTAATTTACATTAACGATCTTCCAGATATTCTCACACATAAGGTGGCATTGTTCGCTGATGATACTACCATTTATTTTTGTCATGATAAGAAGTCAACACTCTCTGATTGCTTGAAGGGGGCATTTGAGCTTGAAAAGGATCTCACTTCTACTACAGCATGAGGCTCGCATGGCTGAACTTTAACTCAGATAAAAATTTTAAGGCTAATCTTTGTGGAGACAATCTAAATCTTCCTATACCCTTCATCTTTTAGGATTAACTCTTAATTCTGACCTTTCTTGGAAACCATATATCAAATCCATTGCAAAATTAGCATTCGCTAAGGTTGCATTCTTTATCAAGCTTGACACTTTCTTACTCTGGATTCTAATCTCTTTCTATATAGATTTCAAATCCGGCCTTGTATGGAAAACTGTTGCCATATCTGGGGCGGATCTTCTAATGATGCCCTTTCTCTTTTAGACAAGGCTCAAAAATGCATTGTAAACATAGTTGGATCTTTTCTTACAGCTGATCTCCAACCATTATTACATCGTCGTAATGCTTCTTCTCTTTCTCTTTTCTACAAGTACTTTAATGGGCACTGCCCTAAAGAGCTAGCGTCTCTTGTGTCATCTACTAAAATTCATTCTTGTGTTACTCGTCATTCAATAAAGTCTCATCTTTTTTCTGCGACTGTTCCTAAATGCTCAAAAAACTATTATTTGTCTAGTTTTTTTCCTCAATTATTAGTTCTTTGGAATTTGCTTCCTTCATCTTGCTTTCTTAATTCATATAATTTGCAATTTTTTAAGTTGTCTGTCAATCGTTATCTTGCTTTACAACCTTCATCTTTTCTCTTCCAGTACCTTCCAACTCTAATAGTGGTTGCTTGCAGCCTTATTGGAAGCGGAGATGTTAAAAACATGTATATATTTTTAGGTGTTTTTGAATATTGTTTTTTATATAGAATCAGCATTTTTTCCAGATGTTTACTGATAAAATACCAAGTAAGTTTGTCTGTTCTAATTTAATTACTCACTTAACAAAATAAAAGAAATGCTCTGCCTTTTTGAATTTAGATTATCTACTGTGTTAATAATTGAACCTGCTTGTAAACTTTTGGCTCCGCTTTATTACAAAAAACAGGATTTAACTCTAAACTCACCTGTAAACTTTAAATAATAAAAATCAAATTAAACATTGCAAACATATGATTTTATGGTACAACACATTCAGCAAAAATGCTTAAGGAAAAATTGAAAATTTTTCTTTAAGCATTTTTGCTTTAAACATTCATACCAGACTTTTGTGGGCAACAACCTACACAAGGTTTTTATTTTATATTGTATTAATATTGGCTATAGTTAAATAGTAAATGTGAAGTCTATAACAAATCCAGATAACCACAAGATATAATGTAATTTAGAAAAAATACAATAGCGAAACAAAATGAAAATTTCATATAAATTAAAAAATCTAAAATCTTTAATGCATGACCATGTAGAAGTTGAAATTTTTTTTTCACAGTCAAGAATTTTGTGTTTTATTTATAATCAGTTATAATTATTATTTAATAATTATTTTATATAGAGGTTGTTTAGATTTGCTAATAGTAATAAATTTAGTTAAATCCAGTTTATAAATTTTTTTCCTAAATCAATGTAAAATAGATGTAATAAGAGTTGGTTTTATGATTCTTTATCTTTATATTTTATTAGCTTTTAAAATGTTACATGTTGATTTAATGAATCTAAATTATTATATTTTATTTTTTGTTTCCAGATTTAGATGATTTCAACAAAACTTTCTATCAATCTTTTAA
This sequence comes from Hydra vulgaris, assembly GCF_038396675.1. NCBI lineage: Eukaryota > Metazoa > Cnidaria > Hydrozoa > Anthoathecata > Hydridae > Hydra > Hydra vulgaris. The sequence goes on from NC_088931.1 coordinate 51,415,449, forward strand.
TAACGTTATTAATGGAAGTTTTGTGGCTGACAACTCTGATGGTTATAAAGTTAAGTTATCACCAGAAGTTAAACCTGTCTTGGGTTTTATTAATAATGGATTGTCAACTGAGTCTAACTATGTTGTTGTTGCTAATCAGAATATTTCTAATTATTTAAGTAAAAGTTCTTATATGTTTTCAGCTTGGATCAAACACACCTGTGAAATTAGAAATCAATATCAGCCAATTCTAAGTAGTTCACTTGTTGTGTTGCTTTGTGGTGTTATAGACACAAATGTTCTTTCTGTTAAACCAACTTTAGTTTTTCATGATAATTGTTTGTATCCATTACCTGGAAAGTCTGGTATGTGGTACAACTTTGCATTTGTTTATAATGAAACTATATCAGTTTATATTGATGGGAAACCTGTTTTAAAAACAAAGTGCTTAGACAGTACTTTACCATATAAAAATATTGAACTAAACAATGATATACGCGTGTGGAGCGTTGGTTCGAATGCTACTTTGTTAGATGAAGTTGTTATTGGAGATATTGCTCCTGAAACTTTATTCTGGAGGCAGTTAACAGGTTTATTTTTAATAGACTTGTTCCAAGGACAAGTAACTGCTACTTGTCCTTGAAGCAAGTCTTTTAAAAACATTTATATTATATTATAAACTGTTACTAACTTTATATTAACATTATATTACTAACTTAGTAACAGTTTATAACTAGTTCTGAAGATGTTTAGCAGATTTCAATTTTTTTAAATTTTAAATTTTAAAAGATATGCTATAAAAATGTTAAAATAGTTAATAGTTTATACAATTTAATTTCATATATATATATATATATATATATATATATATATATATATATATATATATATATATATATATATATATATATATATATATATATATATACATATATATATATATATATATCTATATCTATATATATACATATATATATATATATATATATATATATATATATATATATATATATATATATATATATATATATGTGTGTGTGTATATATGTATATGTGTGTGTATGTGTGTGAGTGTGTGTGTGTATATGTATGTATGTATGTATGTATGTATGTATGTATGTATGTATGTATGTATGTATGTATGTATGTATGTATGTATGTATGTATGTATGTATGTATGTATGTTTATATTTTTTTCTTTGATATTAAAGGTAATTTGAATTTAAAAAAAACTAAGCAAATGACAAATCCTTCTCGCTTTCACTTAATCTCACAAGAAACTTGGGTTTATGAGACAAGTTTCCATGGTAGCTATCTGTATGAAAGAGTTGTTGCAATTTTAGAACCTCAGGTTTTTTTTACTTTTTTTTGGTTTTATTTTAAATTAAATGCACTTATTATTCTTAAAAACATTATAAGAATAATTTCATAAAAAACGTCTTATAATAAATTAGGGGTAAAGTTTTAACTTTATATTTTCTAATTAAAATACAAATGTGTAAAATACAAAAATTTACTTTTAAAAACAGATTTTTATAATACTGAAAGACACAATTACTGTTATAAAAGTTAGTAAAAGCAAAACTTGTTTTAGGTATCTAAATAAATATTTATGTGATTATACTATTGTCTAAAAACTGCCTAAAATTGCATAAAAATTGATAAATTGTATTGCTGTATTAATAAAAAAATAGCAGCAATATATGATAAGGTTTTCACCCAATTATTAAGTAAAGAACAGTTGCATTCATGAAATTACTCAATTTTTTTTTGTTATAATAGTTTTAAACAATTATTACAACAGCTTCAAAACCTGTGTTTCTTGCTACAATTATTTTCATAAGTAGACATTTTTGGCATAGTTTCAGAATTATATATAAATAGATATTAGGGATTTTTGTGCCAACACTTAAATAAAGGATTTTATTTTTTAATTGACAACTTTGCTCGATAAACTTTAATAACATAATTAAAAGTGTAATTGCTTGTTAATTTAATGCAAAAGTTAAAAAAAAAAATAATGCTTTTTTGAAAGCAACAAAAAAAGTTAAGAACAATTTAAATAATGTATCTAGTAATTCAGATTTTAAAGCTTTTTAATTTTTTTGGCTGAAGTTTTGCTAGATGCAATGTTTATAAACAAGTTTATAATTAATACTGTATGATATTCCTAAGGCTTTTCAATAAGGTATCATTAAATAAGTATTTGAAATAGTTACCATAAGTTTATAGTGTTGTAAACAAACACAAGGAGTTAATGAAAGAAATATAAAAAAAGGTAAGAAAGCTAAACTTTTAAAATTATTCTTGGTATAAAAAAATGTGTATGATGGAAAAAAAAAAGACGTCTAAGATAAACAAATAAATGTTTACAATAAAAAAAAAAGAATACTTTGGAAAAAAAATTATATTATGAATACTAATTATAAATATTCCAAAATAAAAAATTTTTAAAATGTTACAAAAAAAAAATTTTGAAGAGTTTTTCTCTTCAAATGAAAGCAACTATATTGATTTCTATAAAATTGTTGGTTAATAATTTCAATATCCTATAACTTGACACTCTTCTCTTAAATCCTATTTTTTGGTAAGTTGAGATTAGTTTTTATTCAAATTGTTGCAAAGTTTGTAACACCTATGTATGGTTTTTTTTATCCTACACAGTATCAACAAATTTATATCAGATGCATATTATAATTTGAAAAAATGTTGTAGAAAAAAACGTTTTTTTATAGCCATTTATGAATCCATTTTTATAAACATCATATAATTCTTTATATCATTAGATGCTTAATGAAAATTTAAAGAAAAAAAATAAAAGATTGCATCATCCAATAACAATATGACTTACAACTAAAAAGATAAGGACTCAGTTCTGCAAACTTAAGAAAACGAAATTTAGCAAAATAATTTTTTTAAACAATAAAATTACAGGTTAAAGTGCACTGCAAATAGCAAACATAAGGATAAAGTAATTGTCATTTGAAAGTTATGCTTTTTAACAAAGTAGTATCTATTGAACAACATAGTTATAACTTAATAGCCTTTTTTTTATTTTTATACAATCCATAACTGAATATACTATTTTCAACTGAAAATTACGCATTTGATCTGTTTAAAAAAGTATAATGTTAAAATATACTAGGATTTATAATATCTAAAGGAATAGAAAAGTCAAAATTACAAAAAAAAATTATTGACCTTAAATTTGTTTTTGTTGTTTGAATTGGTAGAAAAAATATTGAAATAAGTAAAACTAAATGCAGTATCAAAGTCCTTTTTAATATTATATATATTTTCACGATATTTGTATTTACTTGTTACTTCTTAGCATGTAAAAACAAGAAATCCTTGAACAATTTAGTTAAGTATGATTAACTACAGGTTTTTGGTTTCAAAACCTTATGAAAAAAATTTGTGCATAGTTGTATAATATATGTTTTGCTAATGTTATTCCCCTCCCAAAGGCTGAAAGAACCGCTACAGTTGAGGAGGTTACTTTATTATGGTTACAACCCTCTCCCCCTAATTCTTTAAATCCGAAATCCAAACCTTGACAAACAAGGTTGCTGCGCAGAGAAACAAGTTGAGGTTAATAATATCTAATATTATATAATATTTAGGGTCTCCGTATGAGGTCACTAGTAAATAATAATAAGAAAAGATGTAAAGTAAATGACTTAGTAATGGTGTTGCCATTCACCTAAATAGGAATATCAACAATTTTTAGCAGAAAATAACTAATAATTAATAGCAATAACAAAAAGGTTTTATTTGGGTCAAAGTTCACTAGCCACTGCAAGCCTTAAGTTGTTACAGAAAAAAAACAAGTCCTTGAACTTGTCTGTTTTAAGTGTTCAAACATTAATGGCTTTTTGTCAAGACTGGAGTATATAGTTAATATACAGTTAAGTTGCCAGAAAATATAGTTAATATATAGTTATGTTGTCAGAAAATATAGTTAATATATAGTTATGTTGTCAGAAAGTATTGTTAATATACAGTTATGTTGTCAGAAAATATAGTTAATATATAGTTATGTTGTCAGAAAATATAGATAATATATAGTTATGTCATCAGAAAATAGACTCACTCTAGATGAAAGATTGCCTGTAAAATAACTAATATAAATGAGAGACAATACAGGACTTATAATGAAACCTTGTGACACCCCTAGAAATTACTGGCAATAAAAAAGAATCTTGTCGTTTCACTTTATTACTGCAGTTGGTGGTCTTATTGATTTTCTCTAAAATTTATTTATATGAAGCAAAATTTTCAAGAAAAACAGCATGCCAAACTTTATCCAAAGTTTTTGACATGTCACAAGTAATTTTCTAATTAATTCACTTGCAAAAAAGTGTAAATTTCAAATCTTTTTCATTTCTTAATATTGCAAATCATTTCATCATATTGTAAAGTAAAAGTTGCAGATTTGAATGAAGAAAGTCAAAAAAATTAGAGGTTTGCAAGTTCAAAACTTGATCAAAAAGTAATTATAAGTAATGATGCAAACCTATAGAACTCTGTTAAAGATTTTGAAGAAATTTACAAGTCAATAATACAAGAACTAGAAAAAGATATGGCTACAAAACATACACGAAATCCCAGGATGATCAACAGCAGTTCAGCAAAAGCCAAAAACACAGTCAAAAACTGCTAAAAAATAAAGCTTCAAGGAAATCAAGATGGCATTATAATGGATTTCATAAACCATTATAATGCATCATAAACCTATTACAAACTTGACTGTTTAATGTTTCCAAACAAAGATTTTTGTATAGTCTTGAAAGGAATGAATGGGATGTTCTGCTAAAAATAATCAAAACCAATTTTGAAGATGAGTAAGATGAGTTAATACAGCAGAAACCAAATGATTCAACTTAATATACCTAATTCTCACAGTGCTGTTGAAGCCTACACTAAAAATAATCTAAAAAGAATTCCTGTTACACTGGTTTAAAATATTGGTTACGATACCCTTACAACAGGTTCATATATATAAATTTATAAACATAGAAAAAACAACTTTTTAGGCAATCATCAGACATGTAATACAAAACAAAAAACCCTTTAAAAATATAAAGTTACAGTGGAGTGTTTATGTTTAGACTTGGGATGCCAACTTATTCCTCTTATTTAATAAGTTTAATTGTTGGGTTTATTCCACTTTCGTTTAATCTCTTTACTTCCTTAGACAAGTCAGTATCATTTATATATATATATATATATATATATATATATATATATATATATATATATATATATATATATATATATATATATGTATATATATACACGTGTATATATACATACTTTTTATATATGAAAAATGTTTTAGGAGTGCTTTCATTTTTTAGTTACAACTTTCTGCACCCTATTAGATAACTTTTTCTCTTCAATATTTTGCTTTTTTTCTTATTTTAGAGTTCTTCTCTGTATTCATCAAAGGTATATTTTCTGCACTCAAAAAGAACAATATCAGGAGCACTAAGTAACTGGAGTAGTGGACATATAACCACTTAATATAAAACAGTTCAAACATTAGATCATGCTCATTCTTCTTTTTTACACATAAATCCTATCATTTCTTACTTTCTCATTGTTGACTTTACTCGTGTTTATTTTTAGGGTCTGACATTCTTCTTTTAAAAGCTTTTTAAAGATCCACAAATGCCATCTGCAGATTTTTTTGCTGAAAATCTTTTTTAAATTTGCTTCTCAGTAAATGCCATTATTTATTGAAAAGCAAGTCAAATCCTCAATTTTTGTATTACCTGGTTAAACCATTTTTATTCGTTGGTTTTAACCACACTCTAGTGCCCCCCTTCCTCCTTCATAAATATCTGCTATTCAACCTTTCTACCAATTATTAAGGATTCTACTTTTATGTATAATTGTATTACCATGATTTTTTGTGTCTCTTGAAAAACTTTGTTTTTCTGGCTTGAAATAAAGTAAATGGTTATGTGCTTTATCATCTGAAAGTTTAATGACGTTTTTTTTTAATAACTCTTAGCCAAACAATTTTTCATTCAGTACTTCTCTCAACATCAACTTCCCCATTCATTTTTTCACTTAGTTTAGTCAGTCTTCATTTTTTTAATACCTATAAAACCATTACCAAAAGAAGGGTAAAATTTTCAGGAAAAAAGTTGAGTAAATTCAATAATGGCTAAATGGATTGTTTGATATAAAAACAAAATTATTAAAACTAGAGTTGTTGATAAAAATTAAGAAACTTAAAAAAATATTTTCTATACTATATGTTTTACTAAAAAAGTTTTCATTATCTAAAAGGCGTTTATAAACAGGTTTCGTTTAAAATTTTTGTAATTACAAGTTATGATAAAAATGCTGTAATGTTTATACATTTTTTTATTTATTTAAAGATAACAGAGCTGCTTCGCATATCAAGCAGAGAGTTTTTATTAGGTGAAGTTACATCAATGCAACTGATTCAAAAGTATTTTTTTTTTTTATTTAAAAAAATTTTTGATGACATTGCCTGCAACTATTTATATTTACATTTTGTTCGTTTTTATTTCTAAGCAAAAAAGTTATTTGTGATTTGGATATTTATCTGGCTGTTCAAAGTAAAGAGGTTTTTCAAAAGATTGCAGAAATTTTAAATAAATTCATTACAATTTTCTTAGGTATTTTGTTTACCTAAAAAAAGAATTTTTAAATTTTAATATTTTTGTTAATATATTTTTTTATTTGATAAAATGCTAAATATATACTGATAAGCTAATATTATTTAAATAAATTAATTTTATTTAATTTTTTTCTTAGCTTTACAAACAATAAACTTTCCTGAAAATTTACTTATTGCTCCAACTTATCCTGACGATTTGCTTGCTGATCCAACAAGTTCTGACAAATTACTTGGTAAGAATTTGTAAAGTTAAGTAATTTTGTCAAGAAATTTTACAAGAAGTTAGAATTATAATTTAAATTTATTTTTTTAAGTGAATCTAATTTTAAAAACAAAACAGTGTTTTTGTTATTAGACAGTTTTAAATAAATTAAAATTAACAAATAAACTATAATTAATATTATTAATAAATAAT
>NC_088931.1:51427500-51465000 GCF_038396675.1 Hydra vulgaris
TTAACTTATTAAAAAACTGATGAGTACTTATAAATCTTCTTAAATAAATTGGACAAAATTTAACGACCACTTTCAAATCTTTAATTTGCACTTATTAAAAATAATAATCTATTATTTTTTTTAACTGTCTTAATTGCTTATTACGTTGGCTATATAATAAAATGTCGAAACTTGAGTTTCGATATCAAACAAACATTTATTTTTTGAATTGCAATAAGGATATAATAATATTGCAAAAATGCATACAAAGATCGAAGAAAAAGATAGATACGTGGCTCTTGTATTAAAAGAAGAAGGCTATAGCATCAGACAAATAGCAGAAAAGCTTGGAAGGTCTCACTCTTGCATTATTAACATAATTCAATGATACAAAGAGACCCGGTCAATTAATGATCGTCATAGGACTGGACGCAATAAAATTTCAAATGGCCGTAATGTTCGCTCATTAGTGAGATGAATAAAAGAAAACAGACAAGCATCATCTACAGACTTGTCTCAATGGACCAGTTAGGTCTTGTTTTAAAATCTTTACCACATAGTGTGTTGCTCAATAAATGAAGCAAGTAATAATCAGTTGAATACTGATTCAGGTGAATACAGTGGGTCAGGTAATATTTTATTGTTAAATTTCAATAATTTTTGCCCAGTAGATTTTGTTGAAAGCTTTTCTTTGTTAGTACAATAGACCTCTGCAATGACAGTTGAATTGATTGGAAGCAACTCTTAATATCTATTTAATAGCTCTAAATCCATATTATAAACACCATGTATACCCCAATACACTAAAAGCAATAATGTTTTGGAAAAAGGTTAGGTTTTGGATTCATTTGTAATTATTTTCATCAAAAAGAACCAATTTGGTACTTTAGCATGTGACACAGAGGTCTAAGGTATTGTGCAACTAATATTTTGAGTGGCTTCTCTAGCAAAATGACCAATTTAAAATTCATATAGCAGACTGCATGATATTTAATTAGGATTTTTGCATATATATATATATATATATATATATATATATATATATATATATATATATATATATATATATATATATATATATATATATATATATATACATATACACATATATATATACATATATACATATATATATATATATATATATATATATATATATATATATACATATATATACATATATATACATATATATATATATATATATATATGTATATATATATATATATATATATATATATATATATATATATATATATATAAATATATATATATATGTATATATATTAAAAAAAATGATAAAAGTGTGAATGTAAAAAATGAATATATATATATATATATATATATATATACATATGTATATATTGTAAAAAATTGATAAAAGTGTGAATGTAAAGCATAAAGTTGATAGAAAAACAAACGCAGATATCACCTAAAAATATAAAAAAGAAACAAAAGTTTATAAATAGCATAATAAATAATTATATACAAAAACTTATTAGAGTATAACGTGCTCATTCATTTTGTAAAAGTATTATACCCTAGTATACACACATTTCTAGCAACAAGCTTAACAGCCATCTCAAGTTATTGTATATCTAAAGGTGTTAGTATGTAAGCAAGTAATAAATAAATTGCCTGGGAGTTCTATTTATCTTGGCTAATATTTAATAAACTTACCCTTTGCAAATTTCTTTTTGATCCAAAAGAAATTTGAAAAAAATATTTCACTTCATTAATGAGATGCATCAAAAAATGCATGTTATCTCTCCATCTCAGTTCATTCTTTATAAACTGTATACCGCTATGGTCAAAGTTCGATGTTAAACAGTCATATTTACTACATACTACTTCAAAATCAGGTGAATTGGTGTTAACTCCAAAGAGTTATCATGACACAACTTTATAATTTGACCTAATATATGGTGCTGACACCAACATAGGTTTCTCAAAGCCAATGTTTTTAAAATATGTCATTATTCTCTTTATCACGTCACTTGTTTTCCCAGTGTTAAAACTTGTAGTGTTTGTCACAATCATCTTTAAAGATCTTCATAAATCATATTCATTCAAAAGTTTTTTAAGTCCTTTAAAAATTGTCTCTGACTTTTCCTTTTTCAATTCCATTAGTCTAAACTCTCTTTTATTGTTCTTTATCTTAACTACTTCGTATTCCTCTCTGTATTTATTCAGAGTTAAAGTTGATGGCATTAATGGAGTATTTCAAATTTTTATTTTCTGTAAAAAGTGTAATTTTTTCGGATCATCAGGCTTCATTGTAGTTGAACTCTACCAGATGTCTCTAATTGCTTTAAATAAAGATTTTTTATTTTTCAGTATGTAGTTAAAGTCCATCCTCTTTCTTTATATCGAATAAACCATCAAAACTATAAGTACCTGGTTTTTTGATTTCTATTTGTCTCTTTTAAATCAATTTTTCTATAAACCTTAGCACTAATCTTTTGTCTACTGTTGGAAACTTCAAAAAAGCCCATAGTTTTAAACATTCATCTGAGACTTTCTTTATTCGCCCTTTCACATTGTTAAAGTCCAATGCCAAGCTGGTGTATTGGTATTATTTACCAATTTGTAAGCATTTTACATGTTGTTCTTTATGATTCTTGAGATTCATTTTAAAGTAATCTTTTACATTTCTCAAAGTGAATCAAATTTTTCCTTGCATCTCCTTTTTTTATTTTTTTCGTTTGCAGTTAAACTGTTTGATATTTTGAATACTATGGACTAATTGGACTAGTTATGCTTTATACAAATTATTATTTAAAATAAAAATGTATTAAATTAATATTTAAAATAAAAATGTACTAAAAATGTATTTAAAATAAACAGCGTTTTTTGAAAACAGTTAAAGTCTAAGTCATTAATATCAATAGTCATTATACAATCAATCAATTTATTTCTATAAAAGATTGTACAATCAAGGTGATTTCCAAATAGTTAAAAACTAATCTTAAGTAAATACCATGAAATAATAATAATAATAATAATGATAAATTAAGAATTATAAGAATAGTAAGAAAATACTAATAAACCAACATCAATTTTTAAATAACAGTTGAATATTATGCACAAGCAGGAAAGTTACAAACGGTTATATACAGACAAAATGTAACAACCTACCTATTTAACTAAAACAACTACTTCAAAAAAAGTAAAAATGATTAAATAAATATAATAATCTTTATATCAATAATCATAATAAAAACAATAAAAGTACTATAAATATTTCTTTAAAATATAACAATAAATAAACAAAAATTTTTTTCCAATAACACTCATAAATAAAAACGTGTCACATACACACATACACATCACACACACATATCATACATACAAATTATACATATGCATGCGCACAAACACGCACACACACATTTAGTCACGAAAAGCATAGAGTGTTCATAATAAATGAAAATATTTCAATAAAAAAGGAAACCTTATCAAAATACTTAGCAAAACGCCTACAATATCTCCTGCCAAAGTTAGTAAAAATTATTATTTTTCATGTTTTCAAAAATGAAGATTTATGATTTGATTTTTTATTGTCTTGTTTCTTTTCTCTTTTTTTCTTTTTGTTTATTTGTTTGATTTGGTTTTTAATTTTTTGTTTTTATGTTTTTTGCTTTTCTATTTCTTTCTTTTTCTTTTCTTTCTTTTTCTTGCTCTTTATATATATATATATATATATATATATATATATATATATATATATATATATATATATATACACACACACACATATATCAGGGTAATAAAAAATTTTTTTATGAAACCGCTCGCAATTGAGAAAACTTTATGTGTTAATTAAGAATTTAAATATTATTTTTGATTTTTTTTTAAAAGATTCTCCCTCACAGTGAGAAAGTGTCTTCTTTCAAAAAAAGACAACAACTTTTATTAACAAGTAAGAAACAGAACAGTTAGCAATCTGTACAAAATATACAAGAAATACTTAAAAATTATTTTTTTCAATGAAAATTTAAAAATTCAACTTTTCTTGATTTCACATGAAGTTCTTCCATTACTTTTGCAGCACTTTCAGCAATTTAATAGTGCTGGAGTATATACATATATATATATATATATATATATATATATATATATATATATATATATATATATATATATATATATATATATATATATATATATATATATATATATATATATATATATATATATATATATATATATAAATTAGGGGTATAAAAGAAAATAAACTTCAAGATTTTTAAATAAGCATGTCATTTAATGAGCTTTTATATTTCAAAAAAACCGACAATAATATTGGCTATTGCATAAATTGTTGTCCTATTGGTTTTAGGGGATTGTAAGGGTTTTTTAATTAGAGGAATATAAGGGTTTTTTAATTTTGAGCTCAGTAAGTATCTGCAACTTTAGTTAAAAATGATGAAATAATGTGAAAATTTATTTCAATTTTATAAAGGCATATTCTTTTAAGTGTTCATTAAGTTTGGTTTATATTATGTCTAATGGTACATGAAATGATATTAGATAATTCTAAGTAACCATAAATTAATAATACCTAATTTTACCTCAACACAAAATAATCTAACATATTGTAACATATTTGTAACATATTGTAACCTAACATATTGTAAATTTACCCCCAACAAACCTGAGGTAAGGCTAATAATATATTACAAGAATATATGCGTTTAACATGTTCTTTTATGTTGTAGATTGTTAATAAAAAGTGATGACTAATTCTTTCTACAAAGGGGTTTATTTCAATCAGTTGTTTATTATCAATCTTTTTTACTTGTCATCTATTATTGATTGAAAAAGTTGATTTTAATGTATTGAGTATTAAGAAATGACATCTGTTAGCACAAGAGTTGCAACTAAAGACTCTGTTTAAGGCCAACCTGCAATTATGAAAAAAAAATCAACTTCCTACTTCTAGTGAAGTTTACAGACTATATGACTGCTTCTTTACTCTTTTAGGCCCAATGTATGACAATTACCTACATTTTAAAAATCTTGTTAAGATTTTATATACTATAGACACTGTTAGCATAAAATCATAAATTTTTCTTTGGCCCTCATTTTCATTGCTATGGAAACTATAACGGGACAGATATGTCCCAACAAACAAAACAGAAGTAAAATACTTCTATATATATATATATATATATATATATATATACAGTATCGGAAAAAACGAGTGCAACCAAATAATGCTAATTTAGTTTCTTTATATAAAAGTGCTGCATTTTTTCAATTTAGAGAAACAACTATGTAACTGTTTAAAGACAAAGTTCTTCAAGTTTTATTCATCACAAAGTTCATCATTTGTACACGAAAATTAATAAATTAATCAAAATTATTAAAAAAAGTTGATTTCCTTCTGGACAAACAAGTGCAACTCGACAAAATGTTAACCAAGCTTTATTTCGCTATCAATATTTCGTGACGAATCCTTTGTTGTCAATCACAGCCTTGCATCTTTAAGGCATAGATTCGATCAGGTGATCAATGAAACTTTGTGGAATCGCTGGCCAGGCCTTTTGGATTTGTTCAAAAAGTTGATCCTTATTACGAACACCTTCACAATTTATTCTGTGTTTGACAATCTCCCACATCGTCGTCTGATTATTTGGTCCGATACAGGCAGCTCTAATTGCTTTTGTATCTCAACTGATGATATCCAGGGATCCTTCTTGTACGTAATCGCCAATAATTTTCTTTCTTAGTTCCAACCCAAGACTGTCGGGAGCCATTTGTGTGCTTTCAACTGTCAGCTGATTGCACATGTCATGGCATGCTATGACTCCAGACTCCTGAACTGTTTGCTGTGGTAGTATAGTTCGTTTTGTTTTTAAGACATGTATTACATTTAAACATGAGCTGCATTTAGGTAGACTGCCTGGGTAGGTGGAGAGTAGAACTTGGTGGCTAAGTAAGATTAGGTGAGTGGTGGTGTTGGGTGTAAGGGTGATATTTAATGGGTGCTTTTTTGGTAAAAACCATTTTAGGGGCATTTAGAATTCCTTAGCCCGGTAAAATAATTATAAAAGAAATATTTCTATATAAAATAAGTAACTTTGTATACTACATATGATACTCTCTAAAACAATTTCTTTTAACATTTAAGCATATATAAATTTTGCATGTGCTGCACTTGATGAAAGGTTGTACTTTAATTTTATTTTTGGAGCATACTTCACACCTTCCTCGACTTCAACTATGCTCTGGCCAATGGATGCCTAGATTTTCCTTCTGAATTGATACTGGAATAGAAAAACTTGAATTTCTTCTCTTGTTAGTAGACAACTCGCATGATCGACTTGATGAAATTGGTCGCTTAAGTTTTGGTGGTTGACCTATTGTTATTAATGACTGTGCCACTAATCTTCAAAAATTGAGAAAATTGATATTATTATCTTTCGATTTCTTGTAGACAACATAAGCGTTGCAAAAAGTCCTATCAATTAGACCAAAAAGAATGTGGTGCCACTATTTTAGAGATTTCCTGGATGTGCCATAAAGAGAACAAAGCATATCAGCTTTGTTGACACCCCCTATGATAGTGTTATAATCTTTTACCGCCTGAGGACATGAGATCATCACAATACTGCTATCTTTATTTTTTCATTTGATCTCTGTTTTTTCAGCGCCATGAAAGTTAGATATGACATGCACTGGTCTATTATCCATCCATTTATAAACTACAATGTTATTTTTAGAAACTCTGTAATTAAAGCTTCCCCTCTTTAAATCTTTATCTTTACAAAAATTTTTAGGCAAATACTTTTTATTGATACGCAAAGTTCCACAACACATAACATGATGTGAGAATAAATACTCCATGAGAGGAACAGACATAAAGTAGTTGTCAATGTAAACTTCGTGATATTTTCTATGTAAAGATTTCACCATTTGATAAACAACATTATCACCTAATCCCAAATACTTTGGAATTGTATGATCAGTACATTTATTGTTTTATCCCTGATTTATTTCAAATTTAAAAAGGTATCCATAAATATCAGCCATCAACCAAAGCTTGTATCCTCTTTAAATTAGTTTCTTAGGGTTATATTGTTTTCAAAAGCTGCGACCCTTTAAAAGTATCATGCTCTCATCAATACTAAGATAACGCGATACATTGTATAATTTCGTAAAGTTGTTATTCAAACTGTATATCAATGGACGTAACTTATAAAATTTATCTGTATTATCAGCTGGTATTGCAATGTTGTTGTTTAAATGTATATTTGAAAGTATTTGAATGAATCTATTTTGTGGAAAAATATCTGAAACATATAAGCACCTTCAAATCGGTTTCATTACTCCAGTACTTTCTCCAGGAAGGAAGCTTATGATACCCCATTACCATATTGATTCCAATGAAAGCATACAAATCGTTTTTTGTTAGCACTGGATCTTTTTTCTGTAATTGATGTATACACAAGTTATTCTGATAAGTAATAGATTCCATAGTTTCATCGTCAAAGTATTTTAAAAAATAATCTACTGGGTTTTCGCATTCATCAAAATAAACATATACAGGACCTTTACATGAACAAATGATTCAAAATTATTTTTACTTATCTTTAAATTATTTTTACTTATTCTTTACTTAATCATTAATTTATTTAAAATATAGAATATAATCAACAAGTTCTAACTATTTATATTTTATGCCAAACAGGAATCTATCAAGTATCTACCTTGAGGATAATATTCCCAAATTCAGCAGCAGAGGAATATCTTTTTTGACTCATTTTTTACTTTTTTTACTAAAAGATTGCAATAAATAAACATTTCATATAAAAAAGACTTCAAAAAGCCTGATGAGACATATTTGTCCCACAACTAATTACTAAAAAAAAAACAATACAAGAATGATAATGCTGGTATAAAGTGTGTATTATTTTTATTCTACTAAAATTAAATAATATATAAAAAAAGTTTCAAAGGTATGATATGATCCTTTACAGAACTACATATGAGCCCATGAGATGCATAGTGGTATAAGTCACTTTTTTCAATATTTTGAGTTATTGCCACCAATGGTTAGCATTTTGTTAATTCTATTACATGGCAGAGTGGTATAAGTCTAACGATATCGATAATGATGCTGGAACTGTTTTTTGTTATGCTCCTCACTAAACGGCTGTTTTTGTTCACAACTTTAGTGATATTAGTCAGACTTATACAAAACTAGATATGAGTGACTTATACTTATGACTTATGCATCTCAGGGGCTCATATTATAATGTAGCTTACTAAATCTAAGCAACATATTTTAATTGTCGCTGTTTTATGAATTAAAAAAATAAACTCAAAAAACCTGCTAATGAGACAAAAAATTGTTTGGAAGTATTGCCTAACTATGTGACAAATGTTTTGATTAATTTTAATATAGGTATAAACTAAAGCTGAACCTCTGCATAGTTTTAAATGAACAAGGATATATATGTTCCGTCAGGCCGGAAGTTAAAGCACGAAAAATATGATTGTATACAGAAAAGAGCAACAGGTCAACAGAACTGGGATATTGACAAGGGTCAATATCCCAGGTCTAAGAAGACATCCATTACTTACCAAGACTGTTTGAAATCATTACAAACTGTATTTGATGTATGTATTTGTAAATGTGTTGACAGTGTTGTACAAGAGAATTTATAATGTATTTGTCCACTTTCGCATAAAATGTTTCATAGAATAGTCTTTCTGGTTGGACCAAAAAACTAAAAGGAAAATTTATATAGGTGCCATAGATAAAAAGGCTACAGCTAAGTTGCATAAGAAAGAGATAAGAGCAGTCAAGTAATTGAAAACACAGTCAGAAAATGAAATATGAGACAAAAGGGAATTACATCTACAGTGACGTGAGTAATGATGCTGATGATGATGATGGTGGTTATGACGTAGAATTGCAACTAAACACGAGGGGTGAAGTTCTTGGCTGTGAAGTTTCCAGTAGTAAATCTGATGATGGTGTTGTAGCAACCAGAAATATAAAGCAATACCCTTTTGTGCAAAGCTTTGGACAGGTGCAAGATTAGTAACAGAGATGCTTGTCTTTTAGTGAATGCAGAGCTAAAAGATATGAAGCTGTTTTCAGCAGAAATTGCAATAGATCCTGCAAAACCTAAATACCAAAGAGGTCTTTAGTGGCAAAAACAGGTTTCTAAGCATGCTGCTGAGATGCAAGAAGTAATTTGTATTGGATTTGATGGGAAAAAAGACATAATTTTTGTTGAGAAGTCTGGTGTACATAGGAGCATAAAGGAAAAACATTATGTCATTGCATCATTTCCAAACAACAACTATATTGATCATGTAATGCCAGAAACAGGAAAAGCAGTAGATGTTGCAAATAAGATACTATAAATAATTGCAAATACAAATTGTAAGAAGCAGTTGTTTGTGATTGGACAGTAACAAAACAGGTAAAATAAATGGTGTGATTCTAAAAATAGAAAAAAGCATTGCAAGACCACTGCAATGGCTTGTTTGTCTGTTGCATACTAATGAACTACCATTTCCAAAATAATAAAAGTAATAAGTGGCAGAGGGTGTACAAGAGGTCGTCATAGTTCTAGTGGTGCAATTATGAGTGCACTAGACTTTGATCCCAAGGGTTTACCAATTTTAAATTTTGTGGCTATGCTAGAAAAAGTGGTTGAGGTATATAATGAGGTTAAGAACAATCTAAGTACAGATCAGATATATATCTTCTCAGAGCATGCTTAGCAGTGCAGCAAGGTTATTCAGATAGCAATAAAATTATGTATTTACAGAGCACAATGCCAAGGAAATTAATAACATGGTAGATGGCTGATAAAAGGAAACAAAATTTTAAGATTGCATATGTCAAAAGAAGCCTTTTCCACATCACTCTACAAAATGTAACACTTTATTTTAAATGCTTAGGCGCCTACATGGTTCAACATCAAGAGTCATCTTTCTTGTGCTGATTGTGCAAAGAACGTTTTTTACTTAATGAAGCAGTGACATGAGCTTGGAGCAGAAAATTAAAAAATATTGGAACCTGTGTTGCACAGGTTCCAATATTTTTTAATTTTCTGCTCCAAGTTTTAGTTTTCTGTTCCAATATTTTTAATTTTCTGCTCCAAGGTCATGTCACTGCTTCATGAAGTAAAAAACGTTCTTTGCATTAGGCAAAGAACGTTTTTGGATTAGGCAAACTACTACTTTGCCTAATCCAAAAACATTTTCCTTTCTAGTATTTGTGACAATGATGATTCTGTGCAACATTTCTATTGTGACGAAATAATTAATTTGAGAAGTAATTTGTGTAGTTGTTCTGTACTGTTTTGATAAGTCAAGCATCAAGCTGAATGCCAATGCTTTGATTGACATTAATAATGATTGACTGGACTGCAGCTGACATCACACCACCATCACTGTTAGCAGCTATTGAAAATAAAAACCATCAACACTGTCAGTTTAATTTTATTTTTGGTATACCCTGTCACTCTCAAGCAGTTAAGTGGGCTTATAAAGATATCTCTGCCACAAACTCAACCGTTTTTGAACATAAATTGCAACATGGGATGATTTTATTGGGTACAGCATCCAGAACAGATTTACCTAGTGTTAGCTGTAAATCAGACTTTATGTAAATTATATATCATTATATTATAAACTTTTTGGGTAACAAAATGAATTTTAAATTTAATGTTCCTGGCTGTAATGATGCCAAAGACAAGCAATGCTATAATGATGATGTTCTTAATGCTTTTAAACTGGGTTTTACATAAGAAGGTGATTTAGATAAAAGCATAAAAATCTAAAACAAGGTGATGTTTTTGAAAAAATGAGTACTTCTGCAACATTTAAACTAGCTCTTTGATACTTAAATAGATATAATCAACAAATAAAAGCTGGTATACTCATAGAAAATCCATTATTACACAAATTTAAAAGGTTCTGAAGAAGTGTTAATTGCATTGGTATTAATAGCTTTCCACTCTAGTAACATGGCTGTGAGCTATGATGCTAGTATAGGAGGATCCACAGATGATAATGATATAGCTGTATGTCATGTTGTTAGTGCTAATAATAAAGCAATTATGTGCAAAAAAAACTTCAAGCGGAGTATAATTCAATTAAAATTATGAAGTTAAAAGCCAAGTATGCTGTGAAAATACTGCTAAAATGTGTGAAAAATTTAAAAAAATGTATGATAATTTTTGGAAACTTTTTGTGAAAGTAGGGGATATTTTCCCTAATTTCCATATTTCTCATGTGCTTTTATTTTTTGTTTAAGGTATAGGTATTTATTATCTAAATTCTGTGAATTCTCAATTATTTCTTTAGTGAAATTTTATGACCAGACTGATTACAAGTTTATTATAATATCCCACATCCCCCAGCATTTTTGAAATTATTTTATTGCAATACTATCAAGATTATCTGCATATGTTTTTGTCTTTTTCATAAGTGTTTTCAAACTTTAAGTGTCAGTAATTAATCAAATTTATCTCCATTCAAAAATGTTAAAAAAAGCTCTCTATTAATCATTTTTATCAGTTCATTTTTTTAAACTTATTTTTTTTCAGATCTCAATAACAAATGCAGAAAAAAGTTTCTCTTATGTAATGTAAATCTTGTTTCTCTAAATATAATGTAAATCTTGTTTCTCTAAATGTAATGCAAATCTTGTTTAAAAGATTTCTATTTTACTTGTTACTCAGAACCAACCATGATAAAAAATAATTTTTTATTGTTTTATTTAAGATTTTTGAAAAAAATTATGCTGAAAAAAAAAGATGTAACATAATATATCTATAGTAAAATTGTTATCTTATATTTTTTCAGAATACTACTCAACATTTGCATCTTATGAAGTACTTCAACAAAGTAAAACATTTGTTGTGATCTCATTAAAGCTTTTTGAAGATGCAAGATATCCTATCAGTACAGCTTTTATCCAATGGAAACAAAAAGATGGATCTGACACAAATCAAATCTGGTCTAACCAAACTAATTTTATTATAATCAATCCTTTAAAGGCTTTTACTGAGTATTATATTTGCTTCGCCTTTACAACAATTAGAAGAAAGATGAGTTTGTGCACCCAGCAATCTAAAACATTTTGGACTGCTGAAGCAGGTTTTTTGATTTATATTTTCAACTATATTTATGTACATAAGTAAATATTTGTATGCGTTTACCGTAGGTATTGTGTGTATGCATTGCATGTATGTATTTTTTCTGAATGTATTAGTGTATGTATGTATGTATGCATTTATAACCCACCTAAAAAAATCTTTTATTTAGGCTAAATTTTTTGTTATGCATCAAGTGTTACACTTAATATATTCTGAAACTTCATTAGCTTAGTGGCACAGTTAAAAAAAAAGTTTGTTGCAAAAAGTTTGTTGCAAAATTTTGATAAGACATATATGTAAAGCGAACACTTTTATCTAATAATAGCAATATTTTTTTAAATAAGATTTTTAACAAAGAAATTATTTTTGTTCCTTTTTTAAACCATTTTTTTTTAAATGTTTTATTAATAGAAAATTTTAATTAATTTATTATAGACTATAAAGTATATAAATTTAAGTAAAATTTTTTTCATTTTTAAAACAATTTAAGAAAAGATATTTTCATAACTTATGATTTGTTTTAAACATAGCTCAATTATACTGAAATCCCTTTTTAACTAGATAATAACTAAAAGAACTCAAGTACAAATTACATAAGCCAAACTGTAATGAAAGCTGTTTTTATTTTTTTTAAAGCCTAAATTTTATTATTTTTAGTTTGTTAAACTTTTTATAAATATAAATATATCGTCATGAAAATTACATTCTAAAAAAAAATATTAAAACAAAAAATACTAAAAAATATTAAAAATATCAAAACAAAAATATCATCAAAATAATACATTCAAAAAAATATCAATCAAATACAAAATAATATCAATCAAAAAATATTAAAACAAAAAATAAATTAAATGCTTTTATAAAGTTTTAATTTATTACCATATCATTTAACATTTTAATTAATTATTTTTAATTTTATACCATATCATTTAACATTTATTTATTATTTTTTCCCTAAATTGTTTTGTAAAAGTTCTTTTTACAAATTTACTTTGTTGTTTTTACAAATGTATTTTGTATAAGTGAATTTTTGTCATTAGTAATCTATTATAGTTGAAGCTGTAATGTATTATAGTTGAAGCTGTAATGTATTATAGTTGAAGCTGTAATGTATTATAGTTGAAGCTGTAATGTATTATAGTTAAAGCTGTAATGTATTATAGTTGAAGTTGTAATGTATTATAGTTGAAGCTATAATGTATAGAATAGGAGTATGACTAAAAGGAACATGTCATTTTTTTGGAAATGGCATTGCAGAAAGATAACGGTAAAACTTTTACTTGTATTAACATCATATTGTATAATGGTCAACTTAATGCTCAATCAAGCGTGTTTGACACAGAACTCTTGCAATCAAGGTAATGGCGAGAAAGGGTCTAACTTAATATCAAATATCTAACTTATGCAAACTTCAAATTGTGTAATGTTAAAACATATCAAGTTTTACTCTTAATAAGCTGCGGATGGTCTGAAAAAAAAATTATGGTCTGAAACATAATCAAAATTAAATTTAATAAGCCCATCCACTACTCCAAAAGGTGCTGCTGTAGAGGCAAAAAAAAATAAATAAAGTCTGTAGCTAACAAAAACTTGGAATATTATTTTTAAAATTATTCTTTTTTGCCATATTTATTTTTTTGCTATAAATATATAAAGCCAAATTGAAAAAATTGAAATTGTATTGTGTTAAAGGGCAGATTTGAACCCTCACAAAACAACACAAATAACAGATCATTAAACCACTGAGCTATGAAAGTTTTATAAACCTCTTATACCAATAGCAATTAATCAACACTTTTCAAGCAGGTTCTCTAAATAAGCGCAATTTTATTGCTATGCAATATTTATTGTATTATATATAAACAATTTATATATAATAAAAAAATATTTTATTTGCAAAAAATGTAAAAAAATCCACTTATATAATATTTTTTCTTAAAACATCTTCACTCTCAACAAGGCTGCAAGCAACTACTAAAATAAGATGAAGAGAGCGAATTCTAAATAACTGTAGTTCAAGAAAAAAAACTTAATTGAATGAAATTGGCAAGAAAGATGAGAAGTAAGGGTCATTCCTAGAAGATGAAGGGTATATAGCTCATTGAGTACATTACCGCTCATAAATATAGGAAGATCTACATTGTTTCCATAAAGATTAGCTTAAAAAATTATGATTTTATCTGAGTTAAAGTTCACCAGTCACTGAGAGCGCCATGCTGTAGTAGAAGTGAGATTCTTTTCAAGCTCATATGCCCCCTCCAAGTAATCAGAGAGTGTTGGCTTCTCATCAAGATAAGAATAAATGGTAGGATCATCAGCAAACAATGACACCTTAGATGTGAGAATTTTTGGGAGATTGTTAATGTAAATTTAAAAAAGTATAAAGTCAAGGGTAGAACCTTGGCGAACCCCTGAAATAACATAATATGAAGAAGAGTGTCCATCGAGGACAGCTTTTATACTACTTATTTATTAAAGACTCAAAAACTTTTGATAGAAAAAAAAAATGGAGCAGTAGTTAGAAGAACCATATCACTCTCCATAATTTTTGAAAATTGGAATGACAGGTGCTGCTTTTCAGCAGGCTGGAATCCATGCGCAATATGGCATTATTAGTACTCTGATGATTTATAGTTGTTGATGGAATCAGCCTCTCTGAGAGCTACCACAGATTTTGGGAAACCTGACTACTAGCCCACCTCAGAATCATAAAACTGAGTTTTAGAGCTATACACTCATTAGGATATAATAGAATGATTAAATTTTACCCATAATGCTTGTAACTCCTTTGCTACAAATTAATAATTTTGGACTTTTCAGTTGTGAGAAATAAATATCTAATTACTTAAAATTTTCCCAGGTATTTTGCTATACTGGTTCAAATTGTCCTCATCTATTTGAATTTCTTTATGTTGTTTAGCTGCCTTTCCAAAATGTATTAAACTTTAGGATCACACAAATTAGATTTTGTTAAAAGATACTAAGGATTTACAATATGCCATATCTTAAATAGTAAATTTACTTATATATAAAATGACAAATACTGCTATTAAATTATGAATTTAATTATAAACTAGCTGTCATGACCCGTAAAATACAGGATCTCGGGAATCCATTCCACGCTGACCTTTTCTATACTTAATCTTTACTTCAATATTTTTTAGTAAGAAGTAGAAAAATAACTATATACATATAGAAAAACTATACTCATTGTTTACTTTTTAAAGCTAGAAAAAAAGTTTCTATTATAAATAATCTTTAAAACTTTAAACGTTTTGGTATACATTGCTATTTATTAAAGAATTGAATATAAGTACCAGTCTAAATAATATTTAGAATACCTGCTTGAAATGTGAGTATTAATTACCATCAGTATGAAAAGTTTCAAATGGACTTACCATGACCCTTATAATACTGGTCATGGTAAGTCTATTCCACATTGATTTTTAAAAATGAGAAAAATATAAAAATCTTCGTTTTGAGCTAACAATTAATTTTCATTACTTTATAACTTCTGTAAATTTCTATTAAAAAAAAAATGGTCATTAGGGGAATTCAATTAACTTTTTTTTTCAGATCTGCAGCTTATTAGGACTCTTGCTCCAATAATTTTAAAGAAAATTAAAGTTTGCATGTTAAATTTCTTTTCTATAAGAAAGAAAGTTGTCTCTTTAATGTGCAGACTTAACTATTTACTAAGCACATTAATAACTTAAGTATCTCTATCATGACATACGCGCAACAAATTTTTAACATTGTTTTAATGCTTTCAGAAATTTTTAAAAGCTTTTTAATGTTCTGAGAAATCTTAAAAAAGCTTTTTAAAAAATTCTCTCCCTTTTGTTTATTATAGTATATTAAATCTTTATATATGTTATGCATATCATATATATAGGCCTTTAAGAACATTTTACTTTGTATTCTAAAAGTTGGAAAAATTTAAATAAAAAAATTAAGTGAGTAAATGAAAGGATTTGAAACCATGAGAAGCACTTCAACCACTTTAGCATGCTATAATATCATCTTTTAACACTGTTTAATAAACAATAGACTTGTTATTTATTCATTAAACTTTATGAAATGGCATTTAAATGCTATAAATCAAAATTAAGGAGATATTGCAAGAATAAAGTTTTCAAGTAAAAGTAAATCTGAAAAATTTGACATAATTTTTAATAATTTACGTAACTTGATATTTACATGCACAGGGTGTCTGCCAATATTTTATGGTGGATTTCCCTGATTTTTCCCAGATAAGTTTATAAAACTATTTGCTGAATAAAATTTTATATTACATGTACAACAAAAAACTTACTTAAACTATATTATTATAACTTACTATATTATTATTACTCATTATAATTTTATTACTATATTATTACTACTTATTATAATTTTATTTGATAGGTGTTTACTTGAGATTAGTATCATTACTATTTGTAAATATCCTTGATGTAAGAACTTTATTCAGAATAAATTTAATTTGATTTGATTTGATTTAAACTGTGTAGGCCTGAGGAAGAGCCATTTTCCCTGATTTCTGCCTGATTTCTCCAAAGTTTAACTTAATTACTCTGATTATTCCTCTAATTTTTTTGCAGATTTCTGAATTTCCTGATGAGGCAGACATTACTTTCTACATGATTCACACTCTATATTAAAAAAGGAAAGGGGTTGGGGGCTTTTGGCCTAAATTTAAGCCCACACATTATGTGGCTTATGCGATGTGTGCCCTCTAATTGTTCTGCAAACTGCTGAAAAAGCATTCTAAGATATGTCTGAAATAAAAGAAAAATTATGGCATGATAAAAGATGTAAAGTTTTTAAAGAACATCACTGCAAACTAATTTACCCATTGCTGATGTTTTTTCTAGAACATTATTAAAAATAATTAAAATCTGTAAGAAAAGACATTTACTACAAAGACAATTAACTATTTCACAAAATAACTAAAACATAATAGCTATCAGTGCAAAATTTATCAAACTAATTTTGTAATTCAACCAGAAAATAAAATTATTCTTACCTTGATTGCAACAAACTAATTTCTTTTTAAACTATAAGCTAATGATCAACATAGTAAATTTAAAATAATTAAAGTTTACTAAGCTAAAACCATATTTTAACAGTAGACAAAGTAAACATATGATAGTTATTAGAGCACCAAAGTAGAACTAAAGAAATAGAATAACAACTAAATTTAAAATGTTTGTAATACATAAAATTTGCAGTTAAACATGAAAAATAACTCATTAAATTATAAAAAAAAATTATAAAAATTATAAAAACATAAAGTAAAATAAAAAAAAAAAAAAGAAATAAGTAATATGTTAATATTTTTATAGGTATGATCCTTATAATTAAAAACAATATTTTCTTGAATAGATAAGGACACATTGATTATGAACTTACTCAGAAAAAATTGATTTTTTAAGCTCTTTTAAATTGTAAGCACTTATTAGATACCTATTAGATACCTAATTACTAATAACTGTTGATTATTATGAAGATTATTAACAGTAATTTAAAATATTCATATAATCTTCAATGACGATTGTTATTATTTTGACACAGAGAGTCATAAACACTGTCACAGCAGTTCTCAAATCATTTTAATATTTTGCATGTTCTATTGACTTGAATTTCGATGGTGTTTAGTGTAAAAACAAAATCTATAACTTTTCAACAAATTTTTTTTTATAAACATAACTTAATATTAATTTAAATTAATATTAAAAGAAAAAGAAATTGGTGTTTTTTAAAAATTTATTTATTTACAAACAAAATTTAAAAAATTGATCAATAAAAATATACATATTAAACTAAAAGCATTTAAATACCTCTTCTATTTGTAGATGTAGTTAAGTATTTTGCGCTGCCCACTCTAACTTTTCCCACTTCACTGTTGGTAAAATTAGTTCCTTCCCTTTAATAAATTGAGAGGAAATCTTATTGCCTATCCTAGATATAGAGGACTTTTTTTGAAATTGGCGATTGTGTCATTGGCCATGACAGAAAAATACAAACTGCAACTTCACAACAACTTAGAAAATTAAGCACATTTTATTAAAACAGCTCATAAGTAAATGCATCATTGCATTAAGATGCAATGATGCATTTACTTATATCACCTGAATATCACCAATAACACTGTACTAAATAATTAGATTCATATAAAACATGATTGAATATCTAACAAAAACAATAAAAAATAAATAACAACTTATATCAAAAATAAGGTCTAACAAAACAGAACATAAGTTAAAAGCGTCCGAGTTGACTTTTTTAATACTATCCAGAGTGCAATACTATTTTAGATGGTCTTCTAAATACTGCCATTGTTGTGTACTTGGCTAAGAATGTTTAACGGGGGTGTGGTAAAATAGTTGTAAAACTCTAAATTTCCATATTACCTTTATATTGGGTAAGTTTAATATTTTTTTATTTTTAAATAAAATAAATATAATAAAATGATTTGTTTTAAATATAAAATTAAATTTTTTAATTATGTTCTTAATGAAGACACGTTTTTTAAAACCCCCTTACTGGTTTTGAAAAAGTAAAGGTCACTGTGTGGTAAGTTTAAATCATCAGTTTGCATTTTTTTTAAAATTTTTTATTATTTTATAATGCAATACAAAACAATTTTATAGTTAATTTTATAGTTTATTGTATTCTAAATATATATACATATTACATTCTCCTTTTCTTTAAGCGAACTAAACTTACTTGTAGAAAACTTGAAAAGTAATTTGTAAACCTTTAAGAAACTTTTTCAATATCTTAAAATTTATGTGAGTTAGATATTTGAATAGACTTTTGTTCAAATTTTCTTATAAAAAAGTGTTGAGAGACTCTTTCTCGCTATTATCTTGGATTCAATGGTTGCTGCGGGTTTTGTGCAAACACGCACAAATGAGCATTAATACTACTACTAGTAAAACTAAGTTTGGAAATAATATATAATGATAAAATGATAAATAATAAGTTCTAACTAATAAATACCAATAGAAAATGTTTTCAATAATAGATATATTTAAATATGTTTTTCAATAAAAGATATATTTAATAATTTATTGATTTATCAATGGAACTAAATTGTCATTAATGACTTTTAAAAGTTAAATCATGTTTATATGAGTCAATTTGTTGAGAGAGTAGGTAAGAAAACCATTGGTAAGAGAATAGCCAAAATTAATGCGTGATTTTTATGCAATCTTTAATTACTTTTCTTAGCTGAGTCAGCTATCTAGTTTCTTTTCTCCACCAATGGTTGAAATAGTCAACATTAAATTAACAAATATCTATTTTGCATTTTTCAATACATTGTATGCATTGAACACTTTTGAATCTTGAGCAAAGTCAATTATAATTTGAAGCCTTGTAACTTTTTTATATTACATCTATTAAACTCAAAATTAGATTCATTCAATAGAGAAACAAAAAGATATACATGCTTTCCATCATATGGGTTATTGCACCTGTAAGTGAATATTACAAAAGTAGCATTTTTTACTATGTTAGCAATTTTTGATATGCACCAGAAAGGGGTTAGAAGTTAAAGTTAGGAAGATAGCATGTAAAAAATTACTTTATCTTTAGGAGATAGAGGTGGTCAAAGGCAGTCAAACATAGATAAATAGTTTTATAGTTTTTTTAACTCTATTATGTCATTTTTTTAACGATGTTTATCTAAACTCACTAATTTGTTTACTAGCCACAGGTTGTTGCATAAGTTTTACACTAACCTCTTTTCAGGGGTTAGTGGGTTTTTTAATAAACTCATATAAGTATAACATAAATCATTTAAACAAAATAATTTATTCAGAAATTTTGATTTATTTTCAATTTACAATTGTAAATATGTTATCAGCATATGTTATAAGTAATTCATATTGTAAAATATTTTTTCTAAATTTATTTTTGAGTTTTAAATAAATAAACTCTTTTATATAACAAAGTATGTTTTACCTTAGAGCCTGTTCAGCCTCCTAGTTTGAATTGTTCAGTTAACCAAGTAAATAAAACTATGAGATGTGACATTGGTAAAATAAATGAACAAAATTGGATAGGAGTTCCATATAGCTACAACTTGATATACAGAATAAAGTTGCCAGATGATAGTTGTAATAACAGTGAAAGGTACAAATTTTGTTTTGAATACATTTTCAAAAATATAAATAGCAAAGAATAAAAAGAAAAAAGTATATATATTATATTTATAGTATTACATTTTATTATTACATTATCTTTATAATAAATATTACATATATATAGTTATAATATATATTACATATATATAATTATAATATATATTACATATATATAATTATAACATATATTAAATTTTATTGTTTTATAATATTTTCAAAATAAATAGTCTTTTATTATTGTAATTGTAGCCAATTTATTTTTAACATAATTGCATAATAATTACATAGAATAACAAGAAGAATAAGAAAAAAGTATATATATATATATATATATATATATATATATATATATATATATATATATATATATATATATATATATTATATTTATAATGTTACATTTTATTATTTTGATAAATTTTCAAAATAAATTAATTTATTTTAACTTTTTTAAATTACAATTGTAATTAATTAAATTCGATTTAAAATTTGTTAAAATTTGTTTTTAACTTTATTTTTAACTTGTTGTTTTAGCAAATTAAACCATTATATTATTACATATTATACAATAACAAATCCTGAGATATTACGCGTGATTTTTGACACTTCTGATTTTCCTTTTTTACAACTATGTATTATTGCTTATGGTACAACTCAAGGTGGAAATGGAATTGGTGTTGCAAGTTTTATTGTTATTAGAACTCAGAGCACTGGTAACTAAATGCTAAATTATAATTAATTGATATTTTTAATCTTTTATCCTTTATTTATTGAATCCACCTCTAAGAACTAAATTTTTATTTTTATAACTGTTATTAGTAAAACTGGTAACTAAAGTGATAATAATATTTTTGAGAAAAAATGTTATGAAAAAAAATTGAGTTAAATTTATTTTTAACAAATAGTTACAGATATCATTAAGTATAAACATTAAATTAATTAGTATTGTTATATAAATGTTAGTATTATTTATCATAGCCAAACTATTTTTATTCAGTTCATCTACATGCATTTTATTAAAAATTTTTAAAGCACCTGATATTGCACCTGATGGTTTAAATGGAAGTTTCAACGACTCTGAAATTTTGTTTAATTGGCAATCTCTTGAAAATGATATAGATGTCTGGAATGATGTTAAAGCACCAGGGTCTTACCGCTTAAACTACGGAATGTTAAAGAATTCATTACCAATTGCAGTTGATTCTTTTAATACCATTAATGTTAGTAATAATCAATACATTTTGAAAAATGCAAGCCAATGTCATGTTTATTTTGCTTATGTAAATGCCTATTCTGTTGCACTAGGTCCTGCTAGTCCTAAAATATGTCTTCTTAGTCCTCTTACAAGTAAGTATTTTAATAAATTGATTTTTTTATACTTTGAGTAAGATTTAATCTTTAAACTAATTATATTTCTATTAAATAAAGTTTTATTTTTTAAACTTGAAGAAAAAAAATTTGCAAACTTAAGGATTTTTTTTTTAATTTTTAATTTGCAAAGTTTTAGGGTTATTTTTATAATCCTTTTTGTTACAATAAAAACTTTTAAATAATATTTGTAGAACCAGTCTGTTTAAATCCTGTTGTTAAAGCGTATTATCTTGTTGACCCAAGAACAGCCGTCTTTATTCCTGATAGTTTTGATCCTACATATTTTCGAGGAACCATAAAGTCTTGGTTATTTCATGTATATGTTACAGGAAGTTATGATCCTGGACCTATTGATTTAAATTATCGTAGTATAATATTTAATCTACAATTTTCAATTGAAGACTATGCTAAAGCATCTGTAATATGTAATGATGACAAATTGTGGAGATTTCTTAATCAAACTACTAGTCATGAATTAATTCTGATGGGATTACATCCTTATACAAGTTATAAAGTTTCAATTCAACCCTGCAATGAATATGGTTGTGGTAATATTTCAAATCCAGTATTTTTTACAACATACTCTGACATACCAAGTTGTTCACCTAACTCACTTTACCTACAAAATGAACCTAATCTAGCTGTGGTTGTTTCATGGAATGTACTAGATAATAGTTGCACTAATGGAATTTTAGAAAACTACATTCTTAAATGTATGGGAGAACAATCAGGTCCCTTGGAAAATGTTACAACAGATCCTTCAGTAATGTTTATCAATTTGCAAAATTATGAGTCAATTTGTTGTCGAGTTGCAGCAAGTAATAATAATGGAACTGGACCTTATAGTTCTGAAGAATGTATTTTCACTCCTGAAGCTGGTACAATTTTTATTTATTGCTAGTACTTGATAAAGTTATGCTTTTATAACTACAAAAAAACTTTTTTATTATAAATATAGTTTAATAATTTTTTAATTTCTTATTTATTATTTCTGTATTTTTTTATATATATATTTTTTTAAGAACCTGATGCTGTTCCAATGCCACGTAACATCAATATGACATCTTTTACTGGAAGTTTTACAATACTGCCTCCTGATCCTTATATGATGAATGGTGTAGTTTTAGGCATTAAAGCAATCATAAGAAACATTTCTATGGCAAACTCATCTTTTGAAACATCAAGACTGCAGCATCGATCTTTACCATACTTAGAAGAGTTTGATTTTTATTTTACCCCAATTGATTTGTACAGTGGCTCAGTAAATATTTTCTTTGAATATTTGCTTCCATCATTTGTGTATAATGTAGAGCTACAATATTTTAACTCAATTGGCTATGGTCCTTTGAGTGATACTTTTCAAATTGTTACAGAAGAATATTGTGAGTTTATAAACATATTATTTTGTAAATTTTGATATTTCTGTTGTTTCTGTATGTTTTTTTCTTAATGTATTTTTTTGTACTTATTAATTTCTTATTACAATATTAAACCCTATGTTATATATATATATATATATATATATATATAAAGAAAAGTTGTTTCTATAACATTTTTTTTTTGTAGAAAAATCTAAAAAAAGTTTTTTTTATTTTTTATTATTTCCTATTTTGAAACATTATTTTTTAAGAGTTTTAAATTTAAAAGACTTTTGTAAATGTCTTGTAAATGAAACGGAAGCTACTTGATGTGGGCTGTAATGTAAGAGTTATCAGGCTATAATGGGAAATCATTGGGCCTAAATATGGGAGTTATTGGGCTATTTATAACTGCTTATATTTCAGCAATCTATTCATGAGTGCTTCACAATCCTAAAAAAAACTTGTTTTAACAATTAGCTCTATTTAAAAAATTTACTTTTCACAAAATAAAAAACCTGCTAACATTATATCTGCTTTTAAAAGGTTTCCATATTAAAAAAATGTGTTGACTGAAAATTTTTTTAAGGTTTTATATGGTTTCTAATGCTTCGTGCAGTTTCTAATATTACATATAGTTTTTAAAACTTTATATAGTTTTCAATACTTTATATAGTTCCTAATAATTTGTATAGTACCTAACATTTAGTACCTTGTGTTTTTTATAGCTTTTTTTTGTTTTGATATTTCTTAATTTTTCATTTAGTTGCTGCTATTTTGTTTCTGATCTTTTATATTCCTCTTTTTATTTTATATTGTTTCTTGTATTTCACATAGTTCCTGATATTTTTGTATAGTTCTTAATGCTTTGTATACTTCATTATATTTCAAGTTTTTTATACTATTTGGGTCTTTATTATGCTATTTTGCGGGTTTTTATTTAAATATTTTAGGTTTATTATCTTATTTTAGAACAAGTGTTTTTTATGTAGATCCTGGTGTTTTGTACACTCTTGGGATTTTATATTGTTCATTATAATCACATAGTTTCTTTACTTACTTTATTTATGACATCCTTTTTAAATAGTCCAAATTAGGGTTATAGACTTGTGTAAGTTTGAATATGTTACATTGTTCCCTGCCTAGATTGATGAACCCTGGATCTTCTTGACTCTGTTAATGGTTTTGGCATGAGCCTTTTTAATAGTGGCTATACAACTCCTTTTTTTTAAATCCTAATGAAAGCATAGCTCTGAAACTCAGTTTAATTATTTTAAGACCTTCTTATAGTAAGGTCTCTAAGAGGCTGTAACTTATCAGAGTATTAATAGTGCTGTATTGTACAGATATAGTGTCCTTGTTAGTGCTTTTAGTGTGCATTGTCAATGCCACACTATTTACAACTTTTCTTACAACTTTGAGTTGATTAGCAAGAATGAGACATTATTGCATAGTGCTAAATGTTTGATTTAAATAATAAGAAAAACACTAAAAATAAAAAATATTACTACTAAATACTTTTAATTTATCTTTTACAATTCTTTGTGGTCTACAAATTAATTTTTTTTCAAAATAAATTGAAAAAAAATAAATTTCAAAATAAAAATTTTTTTTCAAAATAAATTTTCAAAAAAATATTTTTCAAAATAAATTTAAATTTTTTTCAAAATACTTGCATTTTTGTGAGATTAATGTAAATTTAGCTGTTTCATTTTTGGCTCTTAAGGGTAATGGGTATTATACTTTAATTCACACTCTAATTCTATCCTCCAATTGCCACATGCACTCAACTTTAAGGTGCTTTTGCTTAAAATCACTTCACTAAATTGCTCTTCTCATTCTTCTTTATCATTTTCCTTATGCCCTTTTTTAAAAATTGCTTCTTGGTCAGTTATTGTGTTTATAATCTCTTGGATTCAGGGAAACTTTTATTCTTTCAGGTCTGTTCTCATTACAAAATCTAGAATTATATCTCAGAAGTTATGTCCTAGAAACTTTTTCAAAATCTTTGATAAAGTTATTAATAATGGCATGTCTAAAATTCTCTCACACATGATCCTATTGTCTCACCCGAGGATAAGGCAAAACTACTTGCCAAGATATTTTTCTCTAATTTGTCTATTGAAACTAATAACTTTACTTTCCCTGTCAGTCCAGAGAAACAGATTATTGACCGACTGTTATTTATACATATCAATCCAGCTCTAATTATTAAAGTTATTTCTCATGTTAACTCTTTTACAGATCCTGTACCAAAATATTTCTTTTACAGTCTTACAATAGTCTTTTTGAGAACTTTTTTAAATATTTTCTAAACTATTTAATAAGTGCTTAAACTGAATCTGGTTTCATAACTGCAGGAAATTAACATGCAAGATTAGTAAAGAAGAACTTATTTAGTTTTTAGACGTTCCAGAATTTCCTGTACACAGACAATTCACAGAAAGAATTGTGAAAAAAGTTACAAGAGATGGGTTTATAAAGGCAATAATGGCTCACAGAGAACTTCTTCCTGTTTTAGAATCTAAACAGAACTTGCTGAAGCTTTTTTAAGTAATAAGTAATATTCATTTGTTGCGTTATAACTTAAAAAAAGTTTGTTGTATAATTAGTATAATCAACAAAATTCATAAAAATTACATATAAATGATTTTTTATGTTTCTAATTGGTAGTATTTTGGGTGGCGGTTGAGGCATCTTTTAAAAATTGTTTTCTACATTACAGTCATACAATATTGTTATGCAAAATATTACAGCAAAGTATAGCAAAAATAACGATCTTTGTAAACTTTAAAAATCATAAGTTTTTAAGCTAAAATGACTGTCTAGGTGTCTAATTATGATTATTTGGGATTGAGGATTCAACTTAAGGTATTTTGAGTCAATCGAAATAACCTGTCAAAAGTTGTGGCAAACCGCGTATACCGCATTTTTTACCCAAAACCTTAGTTTTTCAGGTTGAAATTTGAAAACCTAAAAATTAAAATTTTTCGTTTTATTTTATGCATTAGTTTTACATAAGGGCCAACACATTTAAAATTCATATGGCCTAAGCATTTATTGTAAAAGTTGAAAAATGACCCGCTCTAATATATATATATATATATATATATATATATATATATATATATATATATATATATATATATATATATATACATGTATATATATATATATATATATATATATATATATATATATACATGTATGTATATATATATATATATATATATATATATATATATATATATAATATATATATATATATATATATATATATATATATATATATATATATATATATATATATATATATATATATATATGTATCTTTGGTCCCGGGTTGAAAGGGCTTAAGTCAATTTTTCATACAAAAAATTTTCATATTCATAGTACTTTTAAATATTCATAATATCAAGAATTTTAATAGTGTATTAAGAATGTAATAAATACAATATAAAAATACCTTAAATATGTAAGGATATAATGAACTTACACGCAGGAATTTTCAAACATTGATACTGCTGTCTCAAAAAGTTGGTCAAATTGACTTATACCCTTTCAACCCGGGACCAAAGATACATATATATATATATACATGTATCTTTGGTCCCGGGTTAAAAGGGTTGCCATAGTTTCCATAATTATTATATTTTGTTTGAAATTTATTCAATTTAATATGAAAAGTATTTAAATTTTTTCTTAAAATTTTTTTATTACTTATCAGTGGAGGTAAGCTAAAAAATATATTCAAAATATACTTTTAAAACTAGAAATAACAATTCATACTTTTAAAACTAAAAATAACACCCATAAATGGATGTATGTATACCCTACAAGTGGCTATTCTAGACCGTTTTCAACAGCGTCAACTGTATTTGGGTGTCAATTTGGGTCTGCACCCAAATTTAAAACTGAGGACCATTTTTTTTTTTTTATATGGCAAATTTTGTTTTTTAGGCGAAAAAATGCCAATATTTGGCAATACTTCTACCAAGTTTGTTTGGGACAAGAGGGTACCACTGCCCAAACTTTTTCATTAGAATAGCCCCTGTCTACTACTCCAGTTGAACTATATATACTTCAATAGGATTTATTTTTACTTATCTTTCAGTAGATGTACTTCAATTGATGTTTATGAATGTAATAAAATATAACTTTAAAATAAAAGGTCAGACCTCCATACCATAATAAAAATTATTTACTGCATTTGGAGTACCCAAAACTAAATAAATAGATTTTTTTAAATTATAAAACTTTATTTTGTTAAGTTAGATAAAAAAAGTTTAAACCAACTCTTGTATTTTTTACTTTATTATACTTTTATGCTGTTTATAATTTAATTTAGATTCAGAGGCACCAAGTTTAATATCATGTTCAAGTGATAATGTAAGTGTCATAACAGTTAACTGGAGCAGTGTTCCTATTGAAAAGAGTAATGGAATAATATTTCAATATGCAATTTGTCGTAGTCAGATATTAGACAATAACATCATTGGAAAAGAAGTATGCTTCAACCACACAAATCTTTTAGTCCTTGAGTTTAATTTAACTGGCTTAAATCGTGGAAGCACTCATAATGTCAGTGTTGCTGCATGCAACAAAGCAGGATGTGGAAAAAAGATCTATATTCT
Organism: Hydra vulgaris; assembly: GCF_038396675.1. Taxonomy (NCBI): domain Eukaryota; kingdom Metazoa; phylum Cnidaria; class Hydrozoa; order Anthoathecata; family Hydridae; genus Hydra; species Hydra vulgaris. Next base: position 51,455,127 of record NC_088931.1, read on the forward strand.
TGCAAGTGCTATGGGATTCAGTACGTGCTTATAGTTTTGCTTACTAATTATCATGATTATTTACTAACTTTGTTATTATTGATATTTAATTTTAGCCGATGGATATTGGTTAGGATGGTCGAAATGGGGAGCATGTAGTAAGACGTGTGATCAAGGTCAGATGATAAGAACAAGAATTTGCACACCACATACTGAGGGAGGTTATGATTGCTTTGGGAGTAACTTAGAGTTTACACCTTGTCAACTGGCAAGGTGTTCAGGTAAAATAATTTATAAAAATGTTCATATATTGTTTTTAAAGTAAATTGTAATTAAGAATTGTTTTACTAAAACCGTTCGCAACATACTTTATATTTACATTAAGGTTTTGTTTTGGGAAGTGATGGTCAAACAAACTGTACAGCTGTATGTGCTCAGAACAATTATATATGTTCACCTTTTTATTTAAAACCATATAATGATACATCTCTATTTCTGGATGCAATTATACCAATTAAATGTAAAATTAGTTTGGCTAATAGTGAATACAGCTCTGATTTTGATCCTAGTTTTGATAACAGTACAGGTGTTTGTCATGGTTACATTAACATTCCAGATGAAGTTCCTTGTGAGAGTAAAAGTGCCTTTAATCAACAAAATATGCACAGATTGTGCAATTGTATCAGTCCAGGTAATATTTTGTATGTAATATATTCATTGGATGTGTCAAATTTGTTAAAATGTTCATTAGATGCACTGTTAGATAAAAATTTGATATTTGTGTGAAACATCTACCTCTTACATAGTTGTTAATAATTCATTATATGTTTTAATTATCACTAAATAATTGATTTTAAAGATTTATTTATTACTGTTCTGTTGGTGTACTTAATAGTTTATTTAATTGTACTTTGATTTTTAATATGTTTGAAAACAAAAAAATATTCACATATAATTTTATAAATTATTTATTTGATTCTTTTAATTAATTTTTTTTAGTTTAATCTTTTTAGATGATTTTGGGTTTACAAAATGGGCTCATTGGAGTTTTTGCTCAGAGACCTGTGGAAACACAAGTGTAAAAGTTAGAAAGAGGTATTGTCTAGGAACTTGTACTGGAAACTCTAAAGAAACTCGTGTGTGTGATGTTCCATTATGTCCAGGTAATATTTTTTTAACACATTCCAATTCATATGATCTGGTTTACGCATTGATGATATGGATTACGTAATGATGATATGGTTTATGTAATGATGATATGATTTACATAAATTTAAATTGATATTAAAGTTTAAAAATTTTAGTTTTATAGATTTTTTTTTACAAGTTTGGTTTTTTTTTTTGCTGCTACAATATATTTGTACAATAAAAAATTGTAAATTACTTACAACTATTAATTATAGTTACTAATACAATATAATATATTTTTTACTATTACTAATATATGTCACTTTTAAAAAAAGTTAAGCATTAAGATGTTGTTGCCTTAGATCATAAAACAAAAACAAATTAGAACATTGAATTTTATGTTGTTTTTAAGAACAGCTAATCTTGCATCTTTGGTGTAATATTAATGCGTACAATAAAATAAAATTATTATTGGTGCAACAAAAATAAATGTCAGAAAAGCTGTTAGATATATCCCCTACACGCTTTTTTGAATCTTGTTAAAACTGATGTTTTTACTTCAATTAATCAGTATGTTTGCTGATGTAGCAATTTTTTAGTGTCTGTATATAGATTTGTTGGTTAATTTGGCTTGTATAGATATTATATACACTGATCCATTAAAATTATAGCATCCCTAAATACGTTGGTATTTAGGAATGCTATAATTTTTCTGTGCTACCTTGTAACCTTATAACAACAAAGAAATTACTATACTTTTTTAAATTAAAAATTTTTTAACAAGAACTTATTTTTTCTATTTACTATTTAAAGTTAGTTATATCAGTTAAATCAAATGAATCTTAATTTTTTTTCTACACTATTTTTCAGTATTTCTTTTTTTTTTGTATATCTTTGAACTAAATATTTTAAATGAAAAAAATTTAAAATGAAAATAAAAATAAACTATTAAAAAAAGTAAAACATAAGTAAGCCTGTTAGTAACATATTAGTTATAAAGAAACTAGACTTAAGTTTTAAAGCAAAAGTGATTTTAAAGTTTGAGGATTTTTTGAAAAAATTAATTAGTTTTAATTGAAAGTTAATTATTTTGTGTTTTAATTTTTAAAGGCCTTGCATTCTTTATTAGGTATTTTATATTACATGATTTCAATTTAAGAAATAATTTAAAATATAAATGATTATTTGTGAATTTTTTTTTTTGGATTTTTATGTGAAATAAATATTTTTTCTACATTTAAATTTCTAAATTAGTTTGTTCTTTTGCTATTAGTTGATGGGGAATGGGGAAGTTGGGGAAACTATTCTGAATGCAATACCACTTGTGGGTATGGCTATCAAATACGAACTAGAGATTGTAATAATCCATCTACAGTTGGAAGTGGTACACCATGTCAAGGAATTCAAAAAGATGAAAAACCGGAGTGCAATGCATTTCCTTGCCCAGGTATGATTAGCTTCATTAATTTTTCTTCTAAATAACAGACTAAAGTTTTTATATATTTTTGATTTAAGTGAAATCAAAACCTATATATACAACCCTCGGAATTAGGGTCGCTATTCGGCAATACCGACCAAACTGCCGATCTTAAAGTGATTGAGGGTAACCTCTTTGTGTCTAACTTCTTTGCCGACCTAAAGCCGACCTCTAACAGTTTGAGGTCAGCAATTTATTGCCGACCTCATTTTTCCTAATTCACAGGGTTGTATATATATATTAATGAAATTGATACAAACTGATGTCAGTTGTTTCATATCAGTTTATTCTGATATCTTTTAACATATATGTAGTTTTGTAAATATGTTGGCACACACACATATACAAATCTGTATATATATATATATATATACATATATAGATATATATATATATATATATATATATATATATATATATATATATATATATATATGTATTTATATATATATATGTATATATACATATATATATATATATATATATATATATATATATATATATATATATATATATATATATTATATGTATATATACATATATATATATATATATATATATATATATATATATGTATATATACATATATATATATATATATATATATATATATGTATATATACATATATATATATATATATATATATATATATATATATATGTATATATACATATATATATATATATATATATATATATATATATATGTATATGTATATATATGTATATATACATATATATATATATATATATATATATGTATATATACATATATATATATATATATATATATATATGTATATATACATATATATATATATATATATATATATATATGTATATATACATATATATATATATATATATATATATATGTATATATACATATATATATATATATATATATGTATATATACATATATATATATATACATATATATATATATATACATATATATATATACATATATATATATATATATATATACATATATATATATATATATACATATATATATATACATATATATATATATATATATATATACATATATATATATATATATATATATATATATATATATATACATATATATATATATATATATATATATATATATATATACAGCCCTAGTAAATAGGGTCTGCATTCTGCAATGTCGACCTAACTGCTGACCTGACAGTCTCTGTGGTCAGAAATTTTCTGACCTTAAAATTTCAAAAACCTTATCTTATTTACTATTTCAAGTAAATAAAAAACAACAAAACAAACTATTAATGTAAACAAATGTTTTATATGTTGTACACAACAAATGTTTTATATGTTGTAAATTTATTTGCAGAAATAGTACTGCAAAAATTAAATTTGTATCTTATACCTAGGTTTACCAATAGTTTATTATTGCTCTGTAGGATAATGATTTTTTGATTTATTTACACAGCCTGTCACATGTCATAAAAAAAGTAAATTAAAATTTTAATTCCAGCCAGAAGCAAATTGATCTACAAGACACAAATTCCGGCTGGAATTCCAGTATATCCCTAATATACATATATATATACAGTATTGTGAAAAAGTTAAGAACCACAAAAAAAACAAATCATAACTTATTTTTATTTTTAAATTTTTTTTTAACCGATTATATTTTTCTGGTAAAAAGAATAATAATAATAAATTTTAGAAAATAGACAAACAAAATAAAAAATAATAATAGTGATAAAAACTTTTAAACAAATATAAAAAATGTATTTAAAGTTTTATAGGTAATTTTTATTTTAAAAAAATTGTCAAAAAGTTAAGAACCACAGAATAAAAAACGATAATTTTTACCACCTAATACCGCATAATTCTACCATGAATTTTTAAGCACTCATTTATACGATTTGGCATTGAGTCTATTAAATTCTCTAAAATATATTTGGGAACATTTCCAAGTATTGCTGGTAAAATATTGCGCAACTCCTCAAGGCTCCTTGGTGCTTTCTTGGCAATCTCTTTATCAAGCCAACTCCAAAGATTTTCAATGCAATTTAGATCTGGGCTATTTGGTGGCCAAGTTAGACGCTCAATATTTTTACTTTCGAACCATTCAGAGACAATTTTAGCCCTGTGACATGGTGCATTGTCTTGCTGAAAAATGAACGGAACGCTTTGCTCAAGTGCATCAATTGACGGTAACAAGTTGTTATTTAAAATATCAACATAATAAGTAGAGTTGAGTCGACCATCAAATAATTTAAACATACTGAGACCATAATATGTCATGCAGCACCATATTCCAACCGACCCGCTACCTTGTTTTGTTCTTTAAACAATACAATCAAGATTATATTTTTCTGAAGGCTGCCTGCGAATCATAATTCGGTTTTTTTGCTTATCAACCTCGATATTCATCACATCACTGAACATTACTGTCCTCCATTTTTGTTTAGACCATTCTTTGACGCTTTGGCAAAATTCTTTTCGCTTTTTTATATGTTGTTTGGTAAGTCGCGGTTTTAGAACAGCTTTCCATAACATATTGTTAGCTAATAGTTTCCTACGCACAAGTGATGCCGACGCTTGACGCCCATTTGAAAGCTTCCATTCCCTTCTTAATTCATGCGACGGCATGGTTCGATTTTTCTTTGCCAACCTGATTAAAAGGTGATCATCATTGGGTGTCGTCAAATGCGGTCTTCCAGAACGATGGCGATCAACGTAAGATTTCGTCTCTGAATCTTTTGATGATTGTTAGCACCGAACTATGTGATCGGTTTACTATTCTTCCAATTTCGCGAGCGGATTTACCTTCCTGGTGAAAATGCACCACTTTTACACGATCTTCATAGGTAATAGCTTTTCTGCTCATTTTTTCAAAAGGAAAGAATTTTTTTTTGTTTGAAATTAAATACTTTTTTTGAAAGTATTTAAAAAAATTAATTTTTTTCAAATGTTTTTATTGGTTCTTTGGTAATAACTCAGGTCATTAAAAGAATATTTAAAAAAAAAGGGAAAAATAAATTTAAAAAGACGTTTCCGCCGCATTAAGCACAAAAAATTCTTTGTGGTTCTTAACTTTTTCACAAAAAAAAAATAAAAAAAAGTTAACACATAATATTTAATCCTTATTTTTTATAGGTTCTATTAACTAACTTTCAAAAAAAAAAAAGTTTTCTTTTTTCTCATGCTATATTTAATATGTTTGAAAAAAAAGACTATTTTATTATCTATAGAATAAAAATTAATTAAATTTATTTGAAAAAAAAACTTTTTTTTATTTAGTGGTTCTTAACTTTTTCACAATACTATATATATATATATATATATATATATATATATATATATATATATATATATATATATATATATATATATATATATATATATATATATATATATATATATATATTTACTGTGTCATAAATTGTTGACCCTTGGCTTAAAAAAAATTAAAATAAGTTTTATATTTTAAATAAAAAAATTCTTAACTTAAAAATTCTGAATAATTTTCAAAAAAGATCACCCACAACATGAAATGTTGTTTAAAATGATAGTGTTGTGCAAATTAGTTCGAACAGTGATTGAAATAACACAATTATTTGCCACATTGAAGTTTTATTCAAAAAAACATGCCAATGGTACAAAATATGATATAATTAATAGGAGATATGACCTCCTTTTGCTTTTACAAGCATTTGAACACGATTTGGCATGGATTCAACCAAAGTTGAACACATTTTAGTCACTTGCTCATCATGATACCAGGTCCTAATTACAGCACTAATTAGCTTTGCCATTGTGGAACATTCTTCTTTCAGGAGTCTTTGTTTGGTTATAGCCCATAAGTTTTCAATGGGATTGATGTCTGGAGAATTTCCAGGCCAGTCTAAAATCTCCAGTCCACTTTCTTCAAAGAATGTGCGCATTTTAGGTGAAGTATGGCATGGTGCGTGATCCTGCTGAAAATTGACATCTCCATCAGGAAAGTCCCTTGTCATACTAGGAAGCAAATGAGTCTCCAAAATGGCCTTGTATTTATCACTATTCATCATTCCCTTTACGTTAATGAGTCGTCCAAGGCCTTTAGCACTAAAACTACCCCAAAACATTTTCTTAGGCGGATGTTTGGGTGCTTGTTGAATATGTCCTGACCGAAGCAGTTCACCTTTGCTTCGTCTCACAAACTTTGACCTGTAGCCATGGACTTCAAAATGCTACCGGAGAATACTACGTTTTTCCAGTTGTCTGCTGTCCATTGAGAATACCTACGTGCCCATTGAAGACGTTTTCTCTTCATAACCGATTTCAATAACTGTTTCTTTAGAGGTCTTCTGGCAAATCTGCCAACTTCAAGGAGCCTTCGTCGGACAGTTGAAGAAGAAATATTTACGCCTGATGTGGACAAATCTCTTTGAAGGTCTGCACTTGTTTTCTTAGGATTCTTTATACTTTCTCTGATGATAACTGTATCATTGCGAGGTGTTGTATTGCGTTTTCTTCCACACCTTTATTGTCGCAGTGTTGAAGATTCACCAGTGTCTTTTTTTCTTTTCAAGATGTCACCAACAGTTGACTTGGCCACCTTTATTTTCTTAGAAATCTGTCTAATGCTCAAACCAGCATGTTCTTTAAGAGCTATAATGCTTGCACGTTTCTTGGAAGTGATGTCCATTGTGAATACAAGGTGAATAATCCGTCACAACCTCCGTCACAACCTTTCTGCACAAAGCTTGGAGTAGCACTGAAGCCACTGATGCGTTTGCTAGAATGTCTTCCCGGCAGCAAAGAGTTGCCAGACACCACTAGACTACAGTAAAACACTTATTTATCTGAAAAAACAAGAGAATCTTTAGTATCATAGCTAAAAGTTGGGCTTATTGTGAAAATTATTCCAATTTTGCCACTGTCCGAACTAATTTGCACAATACTGTATATAAGTAGTATTTGCAGGCAGTTACATAATGGTTTTCTGAAGTCTAGAATTTTCTTAGGCTGTTCACGATTGAGCAATTCTGATAATTATATATGCATCTGTATTTGCCAGATGGCAGTCAAATAATATAGAAGTGCAATAGCACATATTATTATTGTTATTCCGAAATATATTAAAGCATTATCTTTAATCATAATGTCCTATAAGAAAACTTCTACTACTAAAAGAAACAAGATGGTTTGGATCTCGTACAAGTCACATAGGAAAAGAAGAACTATTCCACTAGAACAACCACTGGAAAATTACAGCAGGGCACCACTTGAAATCCAAATTGTTGGTCGCCATCTGTTCCTACAAGGATTCATCAAAAGGAGACAACAACGCATAAAGCAAATTAATGAAGAAGTTATAAGTTTATGGCAAACCAAATTAAACTTTCCAAATTTATTAATTTTAGTTGTTCAGGCAAAACTGGATCAAGTGCTGAAGATGTACAAATAATATGTAAAACAAAGAAAATACGATCGATGGAATGAAGTTATTGACATCACAAAAAATGATGCCGAATGGCTCTGCAGTGAGGACAAAAGAATGTATTATCTTAGATTGAATGCAAAGGACAGCAAACAGTCCACAAGTGCCAGCAACAACTTCAGCAAAACCAAAACTGCAACCAAATGAATAACATTTTCATTAGTAATATTTCATTTAATTTGGGTAAATAAATAATAAGTAAAAAAATTAAAATTAAAAAATAACAATCATAAAATTGTTTAAAATTTTAGAAAATCAAATTAATGATTTTTCATTACTTTTGTAAAAATATTCATTGATTTATGACCCAGGAACATGGGATCAAAAAGTCATAACATATAAATTATTTTATTATTTTATTTTATTATTATAGTTTACTATTATTACTACTTTAGTTAATGAAAATACTACCTAAGCACAACCTTTAGACAGTGTATTTAAGTTGCCCAGTTAATATGATTTAATTAGTGAGTGTACATTTTGCTCATAAGCATTTGGATTTGTGGATTTATGTATATATATATATATATATATATATATATATATATATATATATATATATATATATATATATATATATAAATAATATATATATATATATATTACAATAAAAGTGCAATAAATTTTTTTTTTTTGGTTTAGTTGATGGTGGTTTCTCAAACTGGACTGATTGGTCAATATGCAGTAGACCATGTGGAGAAGGAGTAAGCATAAGTAGACGTTACTGCAACAACCCTGTACCTGCATTGAGGGGTAAAGATTGCAATGGCAGTGATATAATGATAATGCCGTGTTACCTTCAAAACTGCACACGTATGTACATAAATCTTGTATATATAAATAAATCCATAAGTTATTATTTGTGATTTTAACTAAATTAAATTTTATATTTAATGCATTTACCTCTTTTTATTTTATTTTTGTCTACCTCTTTTTTATTTTTCTTTATTCATTTTTCAATTCTCTATAAACCCTACCCAATACCCAAGTCTTGATCAACATGACAGTTGCATAATGAAGAAAGTAGATCTCAGTTAAGTGAAATCTATTTGACTACAAAAATACCCCATCATTTTAAATGCAATTTTTATTTTTTATTTAATTTATTTATTTAATTTAACTAATAAATAAATAATAAACATTGTTTATTATTTATTTAAATAACTATTAAGTAAGAAACTTAATTACTATAAATTATTTACTATAAACTCTTAATTAAAGTATTAAATCAATTTATAACTAAAAGCTGTTGAAGTGGATTTAACACAGAGAACACTGGAGACTTGGTTATGGAAAATGTATAATATTAATTCAAAAGAAGGTCACGCATTTGCTCAGCGGTTTGAAGAATCTGTAAGATTTTTTTAAATTTCAGTGTTATAAACATAAGTTTTTCGTTTCTTAGGTTTGATAATGGTTTCTTAGATTTGAATACTTACATCATATGACAACTAGTGTTTTTAGCTTTTATGATTGCCTGAAAATAGAGGCAATCATAAAAACATTACCTTGCAACCTCTTTGCTTGTTAAATGTTAAATACTTCAAAACATCTTGTTGTAAGCAAGAACAGTAATAAAAGAAAAAATTAAAACAAGTAATAAGTTATGAATGTAAGATAACATAGCATAAAGTTCCTTGATAATAGTAATAATATGAATATCAGCCGATAAATAACATCTTAATAAATACTCTAATAAGACTAACTAAATACTGAAATAAGACCAGAAAATTTTAAATTAAAAACAGATAACAAACTTAGATATTTTTTTAAAAGCCAATTAAAAAATCTGTTTCAAAAAGCAAATTTAATAACAACAATACAAAAAAAAAAAAAAAAG
>NC_088931.1:51470000-51550000 GCF_038396675.1 Hydra vulgaris
TTCTTTAAGATGGTACCATTATATATATATATATATATATATATATATATATATATATATATATATATATATATATATATATATATATATATATATATATATACATATAGATACATATATATTATATATATATATATATATATATATATATTATATATATATATATATATATATATATATATATATATATATATATATACATATAGATACATATATATATATATATATATAAATATATATATATATATATATATATATATACATATATATATATATATATATATATATATATATATATATATATATATATATATATATATATACATATATATATATATGTATATACAGCTTTCCATTATATATATATATATATATATATATATATATATATATATATATATATATATATATACATATAGATACATATATATATATATATATATATATATATATATATATATATATATATATATACATATAGATACATATATATATATATATATATATATATATATATATATATATATATATATATACATATATATATACATATATATATATATATATATAATATATATATATATATATATATATACATATATATATACATATATATATATATATATATATATATATATATATATATATATATATATACATATATATATATATATATATATATATATATATATATATATACATATATATATATATATATATATATATATATATACATATATATATATTTATATATATATATATACATATATATATATATATATATATATATATATATATATATATATATATATATATATATATATATATATATATACATATATATATATATATATATATATATATATAATATATATATATATTATATATATATATATATATATACATACATATATATATATATATATATATATATATATGTATATATATATATATATGTATATATATATTTATATATATATATATATATATGTATATATATATTTATATATATATATATATATATCTATATATATACTATATATATATATATATATATATGTATAGTATATATATATAAATATAAATATATAATATATATATATATATATACATATATATATATATGTAATGTATATATATATGTATGTATATATATACATATTTATATAAAAAAAGTTTGATGAAGGTAAATTTTTATTTAAAAAGTTCAGCAAACTTTACTAAGACTGTAAAGTGGGAATGCTATAACTTTTAAAGGACTCTGATGTATCTTAAAATCAAATGGCTGAAAGTTTATTATTCTAATGGATTGGGGCTGAGAAAATAGTAACTTTTTAATGTGATAGTTTCCAACTTTAAATCTTAACATTTTTTTTTGAAAAAGACTGCATACTTGAATATATTTTTTGATTTTTTTTAAATTCATGGTTTAAATTGATATTTGAAGCCCTATGCAAGGGTGTCTATAAATACAACCAACAATAATATTAGACTTTTTAGAAAAAATAATTTTAACGAATGTAGATTCTTAACAATAAGGTGTATAAATCATTAAATTATCTCAATCTAAACAAGTGGTATTGTGTCCTGGAATATTTAGTGTGCTAAACAATTGGTATTATATTTATCTTTATGATCTCAATCTTATGTGCTAAACAAGTGGTATTACATAAGAGGTTTAAAAAAGTTAATGTTATCAAAATTTATGTTTTTTTTTAATTCATTTACAAAATTTAAAGTATTGCCATAATAAATAGTTAACTTTGATTTAGAAATCAGTATTTCAGCTTTTTGTAAAAAGAGTCTTGGAAGTTGCTGTAAAAATGTAATAAAAAATACTGAACGTTCTACTTATATGCATAATGAATGTTTTTAAAACAATTTCAAAGGCAATTCTAAGAATCAATTTTTTAATGAAAAAACAAAAATAATATTAAAAGATAGCAACTTACTTTTTAAACTTAAAAAGAGCATTTGGTAAAATTGTTCTTTATACATTTACAGCTTTGTTTTTAAACTATTTTTTTTTCTTTTAACTCAGAGTAATAAATATTTTTATAAAAATGTTTTAGATTTACGAGCACTTCAATAATAATGGTATTAATGGATTTAATAGCGTTGAGGTAACTCATCTTAAGTAAGTTTTTTTATGTTTAAAGTATGTTAGTATATTTTATGATAAGCAGGTTTTGCCAAGTATGCGCAAGAACAATTTTAGGTTTTACTAACTTAAACTTTTTTTTTAAATTTTTTATTTAGAGCTGGGAGTGTTATTGTTTATTACACACTAACATTTGATTATTTGTACGATCAAATGATTCATTTCCTTGATGGAATCAATCAAGCAGGAAAAATAAGCAACATTAGTATAGATAGTAAGCAGTACTACTCTTCAAATGATGGTAAGTTATTATTAAAACATATGCACATGAATTTAAAGTGTAAATTTAATGAATTAAATTTTAAAGTAAAAAGCTCTATCTTACAGTTATCATAAGTTCTTACAAAAATCCAATAGCAAAGTGTTCCAGTAACAATCCACCACTGGTTTAAATAGCTGTTGACTTTAATGGATGTGATGTTAAGCCACTATACAAGAAATGCCACTTATGGCAAACAAACAATAATCCAACTTTCATAACAGCATATAAATTGTCTTTCCTTTAGAAAAAATATATTTATATATATATATATATATATAATATATATATATATATATATATATATATATATATATATATATACATATATATATATATATATATATATATATATATATATTATATTTTATTTATTTATCACATTTTTATTTATATTTATTTTAGATTCTAATTTATCATTAGATTATTTTTTTTGTTATATTATAATAAATATTTATTTTATTATTAAATTATGAGTTTATTATACTTATAATAAGTTATCTTACTTATAATTAGTTTTTTATTCATTTAATTAAGTTATAATCATTATTTTGCAGTTGCCTGTTTGTTTTGCTGTTATTTCATTATCATTTATCATTATTATTGTTAATACTATTTATACCTTACTTATTGATGTTATTAGCTTTTTACTACTATTATTTACATAGCTATTTACTTATAAATCATTATCTTTAGATCCTTTCAAATTTTACAAAAGTTCATTTTCACTAGTTTAACTATGGCTTCAAACTGTCATCTGTGTATTAAAAAAAAAAAGTTTAAGTTGCTGCTAGTGATTTCGCCGGTTATCCGGTTATTCGGTTAAAATTTTTATAGAAAGTAACAACTTACTTATGACTTAAGTCAGTTTTTATTATTCGAAAATAGATATTTGATATTCGAAGAAAATCCGGTTAACCGAATAAATGGATAACCGGCGAAATCACTAGTTGCTGCTCAGTTCAATGTGACATTTGTTTGTTATGGACTCATTTAAAATGCAGTAGACTTGATACTGAGTACAATTTACTACAATTAAGTCACTCACTGCGGCATTGTGTAAGTTGTACAAAAAGTGTCTTTCCATTCACAAATGTACTAGATAACGAATTCAAATTACTATTTTCTTCTGACAAAGTTCTTATAACAGATGATTTACCTCCGTCAATAAATCTCTTTCCATCTTCTCATTTAAATAAAGTTTCTAATCAGTTAATGATTATGTTTCATCTCATGCTTTAGATTCAGATGAAGAAATCCATGTGTCAATAAACATAACTTGCAAATATTATGATATAAGTAAATTCTATTCACTAAACTTTGAATTAATTAAAATTAATGCTCACTCTTTATTTCATCTAAACATATCATTTTTGCAAAAACATTTTGAGGAATTAAACGTTTTACTATCGTTAATGAGTTTTGAACTTTCCATTATTGGTATAACTGAAACACAATTAAAAAAAGAAACACCATCAATTCATCCAATCCTCATTAATAACTACAACATTGAGCACACACAAAAAGTCAGGAAAGCTCTCGACACTGGTTATTTTGTTTGTGGTATTTTTCTAGATTTACAAAAAGCTTTTGATACTGTTGATCATAACATTTTGATTTCTAAATTAGAACACTGGTATTCGTGGTGTTGTAAGTGACTGGTTTCGCTCCTATCTTACAGATTGGAAACAATTTGTAAGTATTAATGGTTACAATTCTACTTATAAATCTGTTGAGTGCAGTGTTCCACAAGGTTCTTTTCTTGGTCCTCTTTTGCTTTTAATTTATGTTAATAACATAAACAACTCTATTTGCTTCTCGTCAATTTATCTTTTTGCTGATGGCACAAACCTATTGTATATCAACAAATCGTATAATTCTCCGTGTAAAAACATAAATTCCGATCTAAAAGGTATTGTTCACTGGTTAAATGCTAACCTAATATGTCTTAACGCAAAAAAAACTGAACTAATCTTTTTATCATCTTCTAGAAAAAAACACAATCAAAACAACGATTCTAAAATTTAAATTTAAATTAACAATAAACGGTTATATCCTACAAAAGTTATTAAATATCTCGGTGTTTTGATTGACTGCAATCTCTCATGGGATTTTCATATTGGTGAGCTAGACAAGAAACTAACTTAAGCTAACAGCCCATTTTTAATAATTCATCATTATGTCGATAAATTCACACTAAAGAATATTTACTGTGCATTATTTTTATCGCATCTTAGTTACTGCTGTCAAATTTGGGATCAAAATGGCAACTATCACACCAAAAAGATGATATTCTCTCAATGTCAATCTATAAGAATTATAAACTTTCAACCTTTTAAGTCAAAAACATCAGAATCTTTCAAAAAACTAAAAATTCCTACCTTTCCAGCGCTTGTAAAATTTGCTTATCTTCTTCTTGTTTTTGAATCTCTTAATAAAAATTTACCTCTTCTATAACAGACCTTTTTACAGAAAGTAGAATAATACATACATACTCTACTAAAAACATATATAATAGAAAACTTAGTGTACAATCATTTAAAACTCAAAATTATGGAAAACATTCTGTTGTCTATCAGTGCATTTGTGAATGGAACAAGAGTCTTGTATGCATAGTGAATGAGTTCAAAAAACTACAACTCCAAACACCATCATCAACTTTTCTTAATTCAAAACAAAATCAATTTAAAAAAATTCTGAAAACAATTTTATTCTAACATATTGACATGATTTTCACTTAATATTAAAATATACTCTTATTTTTTTAATTATAATTACTATTATCATTAACTTTTGTTTGTTTATTTTTTATTATTATCAAAGTATGATTTTTAAATGTTTACTTTGTTTATGTATTTTCTATGTGTGTTTGCTTATTATTAATCATATTATATTTAAAAACTGATGTCACTTTTTTGATCAGAATTCTGTTTGAGTGACACCATCCTTATCAATCATTTAGATATTATTGTTAAATACTTATAATTAAGTTACTCATTATTATAATATTTTTTATTATTATTTTTTATTGTTATCATTTATATATATATATATATGTATATGTATACAATTGCTTAATTAAAAAAAATATATTTTTTTTTTATTAAGCAATTATTTTTACTTACTACAATCAATAGAGTTTTTGCTTTTTTTTTTTTATTATTATTATTCTTATATTTATTATAATTTCAATATTATTGTATGATTTAAAAAAGAAAAATGTATATCTTGTTGTTGTTGTTGTTGTTGATGACGATTGAGATTCCAAAACTAATGATCTCTATGAAATCTTAAAAACCTAGTGGTCACAACATTGTAATTGCTTTTCTTCCCCAGTATATGTATAAAAACACTGATCTAAAACCTAAAGACATCCAAATGCAATCCAGAAAGACTAGAGATACAGTTGCTGTGATACAGCAACTTGACATACAAAGTATCCTTGCAAACCTTGACTCTGAACTGCTTGCTTTATTCTCAGCCTTTTATTGGAGATTAGTTATAGCTCTAAATGCTATAACTGATCCACAATAAACATCAGCCTCCTTGTACTTATAAAGTCTGTAGTGGCTAGGAATGGACCACTCCAGGTATTCTACATTTAGGGTCGTCCCTTGGGTTGGTTGGGCCTGGGGCAAACGTAGTTGTGTCACCCCCCCCCCCCACCTCCAGAAATAATTGCATATGTAAGTTTTTAATGGTGCCACCGAATATTTTAATACTTACACCTACTACCAATACCATAAAGATATATATATATATAGATATATATATATATATATATATATATATATATATATATATATATATTCAAGCAACAAATCTTTTTTGTTGCTTTATTATTATTAGATTAGTAAAAGGGATTTTTCTGTCAGTGTTTTTGATTACATTAGGTGCTTTTAATGGTAATAGTGTTTTGTTGGCCGCCTTCTGCTTCTGCTCATACCATTTATCAAAAACTATAGCTATCAAACTGACATGTAGAATTTTCTTTGTACAGTTATTCCCAATTTATATCTGAAATGTTTTCCAAAGTCTAGTGTTCTTGTAACATTTTATAATCCTCTTCAGGTTTGTCCTTTGGTGGTAGTTTTTTCAGGTCAAATAGGATTTGTAATCAAATAGGATTCTTTAATTCGTAATTTTCAGGTCAAATAGGATTCAGGTCAAAAAGGATTCTTTGATTCATATTTGGAGAACTTATCAATTCTGTCTTCTAAAGATCATTCAATTGTGTCAATTAGGGGCAAGAAAACATCTTTTTTGAAAGACTATTGTGCTAGGGAATCAACACTTTATTGACAGGATGTAAATATAGCTTGTGGGTATTCTGCTAAAATTCACTCTTGAACACCTTTTTGAATTGCAACTATATTAGGCCCACTTAGATCTCTACAGTTTTTAAGGACTAGCCTAGACTTTACTTTTTCAATTTGGAGGTTAGAATGAGCTTCATCAGTCAACTCTTCACACACTGCATATTCAATAAAGCTTTTTTGGATGATGACTATTGCTTAATTTTCTTCATGAACATAGCCGATGGTTAGAAAAGTTTGGCCTTTGTGGCTAAGGTCTAGAGTGTAATCCATAATAACTAAAAAATACTTTCTAAACTTTACCTCGTTCATTATAGCTTTTCTTAAATGCAAAGCTAAGAGGTTAATGACCTTGTTTTTAATATTGACACTTAGCATTTTTCAAAGTCTTTCTCTTCAATTTGCTGTAAATGATCCATCAAAATTGAATCAAAATTGACCAAGTAATTGAATAAGACCAAGAAAGTTCCAATTATTTTTGGTGTACAGCTTTATTGAGCTTCCATGGAATGCAATACTATATTTTCCAAGTACATAATCACTGACACTATTTTCTTAAAAACCTTTTTTTCTCAAAATATGATTTTGGAGTTGGGTCAAACAGATGGCAAGAAGACAATAAACTGAATCAGTTTCTGGAGAGTATTTAAGTTATCTCCTCTTCACTTGTTCATCATTTCCCTGTATTGAATTCATTTGAGAAATAGCAATTTTGGGTTTTAGGATACTCTTTATTGCTCTTCAAGAAAGGTATTGGGTTCATTTTGATGATGCAGTCTCTCTCTTACACCCAGCTGTTCCAGCCAAGTGGACAGGTCATCAGATAAGAATCTATAAGTGTCACTTCTGTGCAAAAAATCTGTTGTAACTATGATTCTAACATCTGTTTCAACTGGCTTTATATTATAGATTTAAATTACATTCAGGCTTTTGGTTTTTCTTTGATGCTTCCTGAGATTTTTGGCTACAAATGTCCAAGGATGATATATAAATATATATATTTATATGTTATACATTTTTTGTAACAATGACTTTTATTATAATTATTACTCTTATTGTTAAATTTTGATAAATACTAGTGTTGTTCCTAATTGATTAACAGGTAGCAAAACTAGTTGAAGAACTGCACAACAGAGGGTTACTCACATTATCGTCCTCTTGGTTAGATTGAGACAAAGTGTAGGTCTCACTAGATGTTTTAAGGAGTTTTCATTACACAAAATGTTTAATTCACAAGTTGTGAAGAACTTGGAGAAAGAAAAGAACGTGTTACCTTAGGTACTTTACTTAAAACAGCCTCAGAGTCCTTGCCTGACTTTTATTTCTGAGAACCTGGCAGTTTTTTTAACATCTTCATTAAGAAAATTTCAAATTCAAATTAACAGTGTAAAACTTTATTTTCATTTCTGGAAACATAAACTCTTCATATTGTAAGTTTTTTAATGCATCATTAAGGTCACTACTGATTACAGTTTGCAACCCCTTTTATTACAACATTTTTATTAACTTACTTTCTTGTCAGTTTATTTATTTTATTGTTTGCGCAAAACAAACATGAGTTCAGTATTATTAATCAAAATTATTTTAAAAAGTAATTAAAACAAACAACGCATAAAAAACTTTACTTTAGCGTAAACAAATGAAATCGTCAAGAAAACTTTGCGAAGCAAACTTTAGTTTAGTGTAAATAAAAGAAATTTAAAAAAATAATTGTAAGTGGACTAAAAAAGTAAATAAATATATAATATATTTAAGGAAATTTTTAAAAAGAAACATTTTTATAATGAGCTAAAAAGTAGAAAATAAGTTATATAGACCGCTGAAAAAAATTGCTGGGGAACCCATGGCAGCCTGCCCTTTCCCCCCCCCCCCCATCCTCTCCCCCACCTCCATCTTGGGATGGCCCTGCCTACATTGCATAAAACAACACTAATGTTTACACAAAGCTGGCCTTTATGACCAACATAACTTCTTGGCTGATATTAGTGTTTAACTTATTGCCATCCAGAAAGGATAGCAATAACTTACCTTACTACTGAAATAAATATAAATATGCCAATAGAAACAGTAAGGAAAATAAAGGCCGGTCAATGGTCAACCACCACCTAAATTGACTATAATTGCTCTTTTGACCTCCTAAAATGAATTCTTGCTGTTCATAGTTGACCAGTTATAAAAAAAACAGAGTTTAAAAAAACAAGGTTTGACAAATAATCAGGATGTAATTTGGAAAATGAATATACTGAAATTTCATTAAAATAATTTAAATTTTGAAAGTTTGAAACAGTTTTATGATTTACGATATGCTTCTAAAATTTGCATTCGGTTTTTTATTTTCCATGCTGAGTAATTATAGTATGTGTTCACATGCACGTCCATTAATGAATCCATCCCACAACTTATCTGCAGATACTGAATTTAGTGTGATACTAAATGTGCAATTTTTAAATATAGTTTTTGGAAAGGAATTATTATGTTAGATTTATCACCTTATTTTAAGCTTATCTCCTCTCCACCAGAGTTACTTCTCCAATTTCAATAAACAACTTTTTAACTTCTCCAGTAAACAACTTAAACACATCATAATGGCAGCCATGGTAACATGTTTGGTTTTAATCTAATTTAAATCTATATAACTATTCTATAATATAAATCTATCTAGTATTTTATAATCTAAATCTATCTAATTACTCTATGCTGCATGCATTGAACTAAATTGCTGAACACATTGAACTAGTCGAAGCTCTTGTTACACTTTTTGAAACATTGTGTCAACAAATGTATTGTACTATCTGAGCGGCTTTATAAAAGCATCATACCCAATCCAAAAGTTGATAATCCATCACTACCAACTGACTACCAACCAATTCCAATAATATCCGCAACATGCAAAATAAACTGTTATCAAATAGTCTATTTGGTTTTCTTCTTAAAATATGTACAAGTAATAAATGACTGAGGATATGTTATTGACTGCAATACTTCCTAAAGGCAAAATTCTTGGATTTTGAAAAAAGTACAACAAGCCCACTAAATGGAAAGATGTGTTATCAGGAGTGATACAAGGAAGCATCCTTGGCCCAATCTTTTTTTTAATCTATGTACTAGACATAAATGACTCAAGCTTCAAATATGACAAATAGTGGACTAGCCTATATAATAAAATTGCTTCAATCTTATATCTTTTAAAGTAACTCTTTATATATTAAAATATCCAAAATATTTGGTGGATGGTATCTGTATATTCTTAAATCTGCTTACTGTGCTTTTTGCCATAGCAACTTTACCTACACTGCAACTTTCCTTACCTCCATGTACAATAAAATTAAATCCAAGATACAAGTCTTTCAAAACGGCCTTCTAAAAGCAGATAGTATTGATCCTCGTTATGCAACCTACAGTGGTTTCCATCTTTTGATCTTGATGCTATATGTCTTAGCACACTCAAATGAATAATAAATAAACGTAACCATTCAATCACTCTTAGTCTGCATTTAGAAGTATCATTACTATCTGCATTTAGAACTATCATTAGAACAATTATACTTTACATTAAACTTTTCAAAAAAAAATTCCTAAATTGCTCATAAATAACATGTTTTTATTTAATAATTTAAAAAGAACTCTTATAATATTTATAGTGTCTAATAACAATCTTTTATCTAATAATTTTTACAAAAAAGTTTTGAATATTGTTTAGTATCATGCCCTCCACCTTACAGTATATCAGTTGCATCTTATGATAAAAACACTGTGCTGTTATCATGGGTGCGAGATGTTTGTATTAACAAAACAGACTTATGGTTGTATGTTTATTACAAAGACATTACTTCTGCAAACTCAACATGGGAATGGAGAGGTTTAGATTCAAATAAAACTATAGGGTTTGTGCCAGATCTCATAACATCTCATAAATATAAAGCCTACTTGCTTACTGCTTTGAGTATTGGAAATGGTTTGCCAAGTGCAGTATTTTATTTTGAAACATCACCTTTTCGTAAGTGTTTTTAAAATTTTTTTAACCTAAGATTTTTTAAATTTACAAATTATGTTTGAATTAGTACAATGTAAAAATCATGTTTGTGAAACAGCAAAAGTTTATAATTTATTAGACAACTGTATTGTTTGACGTTTTTACCGACATCATACATCAAAGAGATAACAACTTAACATTGTAACTGTATAATAAATGCGGTAATAGGGTAATGGTAGCGGGCTCACCTTATAAGTGAGAAGTTTCAGGTTCGATCCCTGGCAGTCTCACGCTCAACTTTTTTTCCCAAGTAGCACCCTTGTTTGACAAGGTTCATTTTGGAGTTATAGAGTTGAGACCGAGTTGTAACCACAACTAAAACTACCTTCCTTGACTGTAGTGACTTTCATGGCCTTGGGGAAATAAATTGAATTAAATAAATAAAAAACTAGATAATGTGAGAGATAGCAAGAGCAAAAAAAAGTTTATATTTTTTTGCATTTGTTAGCAATTGGCATACAGGTTTTACATCAGTTACAATTTCTATCATTTTTTAATGTATTAAAATCAAATAAATTATTAAAAAAATGTTTTAATAAAAATTTATTTTAAATTCTTCAAAATTTTAGACAATACAAATATAATTACTGCTTTAAAACTGGTGTTATGTTTATAGTATAATTTTCTTTTTTATGTAGTATTATACAAAACAAAATTATTTGTTTAGTATAGATAAAGAATATATGGTATATATTTATTTTTTGTGAATATATGTAAATGTATGTATAAAATTATTAGGGTTTAATAGTTTGAATATATTGTTTGAGATATAAAATACACACCTAATGATCAAATATATATGTAATATACATTTAGCACCAGAAAGACCACCCCCTTATGCAAAGTCATATTCTCCAGATCCAACAGAAATTTATATTGAATGGACAGATATCCCAGTGAAATATTGTAATGGTAAAATACTTGGTTATAGAATAAAATACAAGATTTACACAAAAAAAGAAGCATACAAAGTAGTTGAAGCTCAATTTGGTTTTAATGCTTTCACAATAAAAAATTTAAAACCATTTACACTCTACCTTGTTGAGGTTTATGGTTATAATGCAAATGGTGATGGTCCTGTTCAATACTCTATGTGTAAAACAATTGAAGGAGGTTTGTGTTTTGTAATTATTATTCAAATTTTTTACTAAGATATATTTTCTATGGATACTATTTTTAACTGAAACTTTTTTCATAAATACTAATGTTGTTGTTTTTTTTTTGCAGTACCCTCTATTCCAGTTCCAAATTTTGTTGTAAATGATATGCAATCAATCAGTTGGTGGTCAGTATCTTGGAAACCTATACCATCAGAGTTTATCAATGGAATATTACTTGGATATCGACTTATATATTATTTAAGCTATCAATCAGGAGTAGAAATAAGTGGAGAAAAAACAAAAATTTCTTTAGATTTCGACATATACACTCGCTATTACAAACAAAAAGATCTTCTTAATTATGCTATTTACAGTGTAAGTGTCGCAGGTTTTACTGCTGCTGGAAGTGGTCCTGCCCCTGAATATCAAGCAAGTTAGTGCTTTTTACTGTCAACTTTACTTTAACGTTATTATATTTATGATATCATCATTTTTTTGTTTTTATTTATTTTTAACATAAAAACATCATTTTTTCATATAAACATTAACAGTTATATTTGTTGCTTAGGAACATGCAAATGCCCTGAATTGCTTTTTGCAAACTTGTACATTAAAAATCCATTTACTTCAGTTGATGATGATTTGAATCCGAGCGGATTTTTTTTAACATTGTTGCAAGAAATGGTTGTTAAATCTTGTGGTTCATGTCAAGGTTACTCTAACTCTAAACTTTACTTTAATCTGTCTAAAACCGGAGATGAAACAATTAAAAGTTCAGAATTTGATTTAAAAAATGCTATAAACAAGGATGTTGACTTGAGTTTTCCTATTTATGGAATGAATGGACGTGAAGTAGCACCTGACAGTGAGTTTTCTGTGCTGGTAATGTCACCTGGTATCGCGATAGTTGTGCGAAATGAAAATACAATAAATCAAGTTATCAACAAAATGTTGCTAGGCGTGTTGAATGTGTGGCCTGTGCTGCTTATCAGCTATGCCATTGCTTCTATATTTGGCATTGTAATTTGGTTCACTGTAAATAAGTTTTTTTTTTTTTTTTGTTTATAAAAGATTACAATTTTATTTTTCAATTGTGCTAGATATGTAACAATAAAAGTTCATTTTTCAGGATCAGTTTTCAAATCCAGAACAGTTTTCAGAAGGAAATTCACTTCGAGGACCATTGTCAGGGTTCTGGTTTACATTTGTTACTATGACAACAATCGGGTAGTTTTTTTATTACTAATTTTATTTATTAAATTGCATTTATAGTGTCTTTAAACCTAATTATTATTTTTATTAACATTTTTCAATTGAAACTTTCAAAACTTTCAAACTTAATATTGAACATAATCATATATTTAATGAACATATAATTGTCCAATCACATAATTAAAGAAAATATAATTGTCCAATCATATAGTTAGTAAACATATAACTGTCCAACAATAAAAGTATTTGGACTATAAGAAAAGGAATGCTTTGAATAACAGCAAATTTATTATCTATGAAATTTTAATAAATTTTACAATTATAATTATTTTTCAGTTTTATTCAAATTAACTAGGTATGGCGACTTGAGTCCACGCTCAATATTGTCGCGAACGTTTGCAATGATTTGGTTTCTTACAGGATTAATATTAAATGGAATAATCATTGCTTTCATAGTCACAAATTTAACGACTTTGAGTTCTTCTAAAGAGTATATGTTATATAATACAAAGGTTTTAATTTAACTTCACTTTAATTTAACTTTAAGGTTTTAACCTTAACTTATATTCAAAAAATTAAAGAACAATATGTCATTTAATAAGAATAATGAGCTATAGTTGTTTAAAGATTTTCTTTTGTACCTTGTTTCATTTTATCTTTTATATTATCAATTGCAGGCTTCTGCATTTAGGTTCGATAACTTTCTTTGATCTTTTATATTTAAGTTATATGTTATTATCCCAGGTTGCTGCATTGAACAATTCTTTAGAACTTAAACTGGCCATTGCAAACAATGCAGAGATATCTCAAGGTAAAAAATTTTGAAATACTTTTATGAAGATAATTTACACATGTTTTAATTTGAATATTCTTTTTATTTAGTGCGTTACACAAATATTTTATCAATGCTTGAAGACTTACAGAACAAGGTTGTTGATATAGTGTACGTTGACACGTTAGCATTGTTAGATTATCAATCTGTATTGGACGAAAAATCCTTAACAATAATATCTCTCGATAACATGAATACTGGGTACGGCTTTGTCATGTCTGGAAGCAGTGTGGTTTTAACAATAGATATTGATAGTTTCATTGGTTCAAAAAGTAACGAAATTTCTGCATTTGCGACATCATTTAGATCAAGAGTTCCAGTAAACATTTATATTTGTAGCCGAAGTTTTACTTATAAGTATTGTATAAAGCTTCATATAATATAGCTTTTTTATTGATATTAGAGCCTTGCTGTCCAAGATTCGAGCCAAATTATTGCAGATATTTTTTCTGAAACATCGCCCGCTTTTCAAAGCTCACTAATTTACTTGGGCATTATGATTATTATCTTTATTGTTTGTGCTTTTACATTTGAGTTTATTATGCGCAGAAAAAAAAAGAAAGTTGGAGCGAATGGTAAATTACGTTGTTTGTCTATTTTTAAAAAAAATGTGTATCTTTACAAAAATTATTTTAATTGTGGTTGATGTTTTTAATCTTACTTTCAAAACTCGTAATTTTTTTCAGATGCTTTTAAAGAGCAACTTTTTGAATTAAGTCAGTATGTTTCTGATTTTCGAGACAAGTTTGCTAAAGTTACAGATCAAATTGTATGTCAACACGATGAAGAAAGAGTACTACTGACAGATCTTAAAAGATTTTACGAGAACAAAGTTAAGCGAATAGGTGTCTATGAAACAGAAAGATTGGTTGCTATGAATGATAAATACAGATTTAATCTTAATACTGTCATATTTAAACAGTCCAAGTAATATACGCTGTTTTTACGAATATTTATTCCAGCCACATTTAAAAAATCCAAATAAATGTTTTTACATTTATAAATAGCGATAAAATGCGATAAAATAAATTTTTTATGTATTTATTTACCTTATAATTTGCTTATAATATTATGAAAAATCAGATTTAATGTGCGTTCAAATATTATTAATATTTATAAGTTTTTTCATACTTTTTAACCTTGCTAAATCAAAATTGCACTCTTTTACACAATTACTAAGTTGTTTTAGAATTGTAAGTTTTGTAATGGAAATTTTTTTAAACGGTATATGTTGATGTTTTTTATTTTAGAAATAGCAATACCAAAAAATTTGGCATGTTTTTTAGGTAGCTCATTTTTTAATATTAGAAATAAGAGGACGCAAAATATTTTTATCATATATTTGAATGTTGGGATTAAAAAAACCATTTATATAATTGTTAAGCAACCGCAGCGTAGCGTTAAGAGTTCTGGCTCAGAATCAAGAAGTCCGAGATACGATGCCGGTGTCATAAAATAAATTAACCCCCTATAATAAATTAGCTACCGCAGCATAAAAAATTATACGGGGAGTTAATCTATTTCGAAATAGTTTAACTCTCCTTGAAATAAGTTAACCCCTGTCGGCGAAACAAATTACCTCCCCATAATATTTTAAATCCCTTGAAACAACCTGTACGATGTACGGAAAAAGCATTTCAATTTGATGTTTTCCAAATGTGTTTGTTTTTAAATCTGTTAATTAGTATAGATATGGATATAATAACAGACCACTATATATATCTTAAACATTTTTTGAATATTTATAAATTCGATATATATGTGTATCAAATGCTACTATCTATAATTTCTACTAATTTATTGCACTGTTCTATTAAGAACATTGTGTACTTATATATATATATATATATATATATATATATATATATATATATATATATATATATATATATATATACATACATACATATATATATATATATATATTATATATATATATATATATATATATATATATATATATATATATATATATATACATACATACATATGAATATATATATATATATATATATATATATATATATATATATATATATATAATATATATATATATATATATATATATATATATATATATATATAACAATTAATAAATTTTTGTTCATTTAGTTGGCAAATGTGGACCTTTTAGCTCATTAAGTTTGCAAGTTTAAACTTTTTTGTCGGATCAGTTTGCAAATTTGGAATAGTAACCTTTATAGCCTTACGAGCCCCCCCCCTCCCCTATTTACTTGATATCTATTCTCGCCGGCCATGTCTCATGATAATAAGTTTTGTTTTCGTCGATGCAATTGAACTACCTCGTACTTATATATTGTGTAACAAAAAGTAGAGCACCTAGAGTTTAAAAAATGAAAAAATACTAGAAATGTCAACTATTTTTTTATTCATCAAGATTGCTTTCTGGCTATTGCATCATCATCATCATAGAGTCTTTCGTCAAATGAGGTGTTTTCACACGCTTCACCGCATGCGCATAGATTGGTGCATGTGATTCCGTTTTGTTTACAAGAACATCGATTTGTGACGCAAACAGGTTTGCAAGAACAGTGAACAAATTCAAGAAGTGAATCGGATGCAGGTGGAATTGTTGTCCAATCCAAGTTTACCTGGTCTCCATTTAAAGACCAACAATAGCCATCGGGCGAAGGAACACCTAATATCCCTTTCAATAAATTTTTTCGGATGTAAGCATCATAATTATCACGTTTAATGTGTAAAATAGGCGAATCATAATTTGGAGGAGCATCTCTTCTGTAGATTTGCCCATTTTGAACAAGTAATATCGTGCTTTATTGACAACATCTTCTTTGCTTGCACCATAAAGGTTAAAGAGTTTAGAAGAGACTCTAGTAATAAATCACTTAGTTAAGATTACTTGACAATATATTTCTTGAAGATACGACTCTTTATTTACAATAAAACCTTGGATCACGCCAAGTGAATACACCAAGTCACACGTAGTAATATAAATGCAAGAGAGCGAGAAAGGAGCGCTTTCTCTTATATATATAAAAACAAGAAACCAACTGGCTGCTGCGTTAGCAAATTAACGCAACACTGCGGCCGGCACTTTTAAATTGCTATTTAAAATTTTAATGTTATTTTCACTCACTAATGTTACTTGAGTTGATTGTTCTTCAATATCGTAATGTCTTTCTAACAGATAAAGTTTATTTTCTGTTCTTTAAATAATAACAGATCTATCGCCAGGGATGACACGTATTTCGGCAGCACGTACTTGACCATCATTTGAATATCGCAACCTTCGTATAACGCCCATTTTCCACACTGAACGTGTCACACGTTATACCTTCGTATAACGCCCATTTTCCACACTGAACGTGTGGAAAATGGGCGTTATACGAAAATATAACGCCCATTTTCCACACGTTCAGTGTGGAAAATGGGCGTTATACCTATTAAAACACGTTTTCTTATTTTACCCTTGATGTTCCAAGTACTTTTTTAACTACTCTCTTGTTGGTTCGAATCATTCTTTCGAAAATCCCTCCCCACCAAGGAGCTGCTGGAACGTTAAAACACCATCGTGTACGTCGTGAACTCGTGAATCTTTGAGCTTCTTCCGCAGAGAAGTTAGAATCATTATCACTTATGAATTGTACGGGTGCGCCAAAGCGACTAATAAAGCGTCGAAGACCACGAATGCAAACTTCCGCTGAACTATCATGCATATAATGTAAATAAAGAAAACGTGTCCTACAACATGTAGCGACAAATACTTACGATTTATACATCATATTAGATTCACAAATATTTTTAATCATATTTGGACCGCAAAGATCTACTCCAACGTACTTAAATGCAAATTTATCACTAACTCTCGATAAGGGTAGAGGCGGAGAATTCGGATATTTATAGGGATCTTCTGCAAACATGACAATTTTTAATTATAGTCTTATTTAGACTACGAGCTTTTGACAACCAAAACTTAGTTCTTAATTCATTTAATGATGCTTTAACACCACCATGTTTAGTAATATAATGATAATGTAATATAATTAATTTAGAAAGGTAACTCTTAATAGGTAAGTATATAGAAAATTTAGAATCAAAGGAAATCGTTGCGTTACTAAGACGACCTTGACAACGAATTAATTCATTAACAGTAAAAAATCCTTAATCTCTTTTTAGTTGGTTGTAAGACTCCCTACTAAATATGCTTTTCTGAACAAATTTAATCCACAACAATTCCGCATTATTTAGTTCTAAAGTAGTTATTGTATAAAAATCATTATTGAATTCTTTTTTAATAATACGAACAAAAATGTAAAACAAAAGCGGTAACCTTAAGCAGACGATCGTATGTTTTAAAGTTCTTAATATTCATAAAATCTAAATTTACTATAGAGTGTTCTTAAGTAATTAAAGTTGCGACTTCAGACAGAGAATCTCCTTGCTTGCTTAAATCAAATGAAGGCCATGAAACAAAATCATTGAATAGAAAACTTGAACCTTTAAACCAAAGATCGTTATTTTGAAAAGTACTAAATCTACATCCGCGAGATATAATATCTGCGGGATTTCTTTCACTTTCAACATAACTCCAAAAATTAATATCATACAAAGAACGAATTTTTTCTAAGCGTTTCTGAACAAATGTTTCATATTTTTTAGGTACATCGTTTACCCAATTAAGACAAATAATAGAATCAGAAAATAACTTAATGCAAGAAACATTTAAAACACAAGATAATTTTTTGTATACAACTAAAAACAAATTAGCTAATAATAACATTGCCCTTAATTCTAATTTAGGAATAGTATTTTTAAGCAAAGGAGAAACTCTAGATTTAGAAGTAACTTGACAAGAATTCGCATATCCCTCAGCGCTACTCCTTAAATAAATACAACAACCATACGCTTTTAGGCTCGCATCGCAAAAATCATATAACTCAAATTTAATGATTTGGATGTTGTCTACACACTTACTATCCCATCTTGGAACATAAATAAAAGGTACTGAACCTAAATCATTAATCATATCATTCCATTCAATCAATATATCATCTCCTATAAGTGAATTCCAACCAAACTTTAACTTACAAATCGATTGAAATAATATCTTACATCTTACAATTATGGGATTCACTAATCCCAAAGGATCATAAAAACTTGCAATGAATCTAAGAATACTTCTTTTATAAGGTTTATTGTCCACTTAATATAATAAATCCTGAAAGTAAAAAATAAAGTTATCTTCAATTTTATCCCATTTTAAACCAAGAACTTTGGTTATGTCACTTGAGGTTGGATTGTCCTCTTTGATTAAACTATTAATCTCCATTGAATTAAACTCGAATATTCTAAGGTAAAAATTTCCTTCTCTCAAACACGATTTCGCTTTGTTATAAAATAAAAGTCCTTCGGCAACTGAGTCGAAACTTGCATTTAAATCATCTAAATATAACGATTGAATTAATTTCTTGCTAAATTCAAAATCGTTCGCAGCATAATGTTTAGCGTGATTAATTAAGGTCGCAGATAATAAGAAAGGAGAAGAGGTCACGCCAAACAAACTCGACACAGTCGATAAACACTTAAATCAGCACTTTTTAAATAATTTTCTAAATCAAATAAGTCTTTGTACCATAAAAATCTTACCAAGTCACGATGCTTTTCAGCTAATGCAATATTTAAAAAAGCTTTCTCAATATCGGCAATTATAACGATCCGCTTTGCACGAAAACGTAAAAGTATACTATATAATACAGTTGTAAGTGATGATCTTGAAAATAGACACTCATTTAACGAAGGGCCAGAGGTGCAAGCACTTGCATCGAAAACTATACGCACCTTTGAAGTTAGTTTATCTTCACATATTACAGGGCGGTGAGGTAAATAGTGAACGTCACCAATATTAGAGACTTTCTCAATAATGCCTTTAGATAATTGATCCTTAATAATATTATTGTAAGATGCAAACAAATCTCTATCCCTTGCAAGTTTTTTCTCTAATGCTAAAAACCTAGACTTGCATAAATTATAATTGTCGCCTATCGCCGGAGGATCTATTTTAAAAGGCAATTCAACTTCATATGTGGCACCATTAAACTTAATATTTTTCTGAAAGTTTTCATAAACAATTTTATCAGTTTCACTAATTTTGGAATTATCCCATAATAAATTCAAGTCATTTTTAATTAAAACTTAATCCCTATTAAAATCAGACGCAACATTTAAAACGTGAGAAGTTAAAACAGTTGAATTATCAATTTGATCCCTATTAACCATCATGGGACCGCTTATTAAATATCCTAATTTAGATTTAACCGCTACGGGACCAGTAGCTCCCCTAATAATAGAATTTTCTATAAACTTCCAATAATAACTTGCTCTTAATAGAATGTCAATTGATAAATTTTCTTCAGAATTATTATAATCGGCTAATCTAAGACCCTTAAGATGTTTATAATTATTACGTGCTATATCAATATGCTGCCCACTCAAAGGGGAACATATATCCTTTACGAAACATTTAACACTTATAAAATAACCATAAATACTTTTAATAAAAACTTTCACTTTATCTAAGACTTCAGAAATGCTACCGTGCCCAAATGTTTTAATGTTAATTTCTTTACTATTAATACGTTTTAGATTTAGTTTGGCACAAGTCTCAGGAGTTACGTAGCTTAGTTGCGAACAATTATCAAATAAAATTAGGCATATAGCAAATCTGGAATGTTCTTGATTTTTAACAGTAGCTAATGCTGTTTGTAACAATACGGTTTCAGTAGGTTGAAGAACAGATTAAGAAGCAGAAAGAAAATATGTACTCGCTACTGAAGTCAACTCGCCGTCTTTGTTATTATTATGTTTATCTCTATTGTCACTGTCACAAATAGATACATGATGAAATCGATTGCATTTAAAACATTTTAATTTTGATGAACACTTATTGCTATAATGTTTATTACTAAGACAACGAAAACAACACTTTTTATCACTTAAAATATTTTTTCTCGCCGTAATGTTAATTACTAATTTACACTGATGCGATTTGTGGTTATTATCGCAAAATAAACATACAGGTGAATAAGAAGCATTTCTTTTATAACTTTAAGTTTTCTTATCGTAATTACTATTTGGATTATCACTCGAATGAAACGTACTGGCAGTGAAAGGTAAAGTATTTGCGTTAGAAGAATTTATGTGTTCTCGCGCTCTTAACTCAGATTTTAAAATATCGAACTCATCTTTAATTTCCTAGGTTCCATCTTCATCTAATTTACGACTAATAATTAAATTGAGCTCCTCTGGAAGCTTTTCAAGTATTATTGGGACAAGTAAAGACCCATACATCGAAGAATTAATACCATTATTTTCTAGACTACGTATCTGAATTTCCACAGTATCTAGAAGATTTCGCAAAGAATTTTTATTTATCGCACAGTCAAAATTTTCCCAAAATGGGTTGCCAATTTTCCCATTGCCTTCAAATGCTTTAATTTTTAATGTTGGAAGCCTAGTCATTTTATTACTTTTAAATGTTACTGTAGAACTCGCATCGTCGTTAGATTTAAAAGAAAATTTATTTTAAAAATTGCTTATTTTTGAATTCTCTCTTTTAAAGCATAATGTTAAGTCAATAGTTAAATCATCTTTAATTTGTAACTCATCCGCGTCATCAATTAAAATTGAAATTTCATCATCCAAAATCTTAATTCTCTCAAATCTATTAAATCTATCAGATTAATAAGTTCTGATAAATTTTCATTATGGTTGATGTCTTCCATTAAATCGTTGGCCTGATCGAATATTTTTATAATAGAATTGACATTCATAGTTCGCACTCTTCTATTTGTTGTTAGTACAGACATTTCACAAAACTTACGTCAAATTTTAAAGGAGAATTTCTATCTTAAAAGTATTTATTTCACAATAAAGAAAGACAATTATTTTTAAAATGTTTTAGTTAAATAGAACGTTTTAAAGTTTAAATTTTCTGGTATTTTAAAATTTTTAATAGCGTACAATAATTTGTCTAAAAGAAATTTATCAGTAAACGACCAACACAGAGCAATAAAATAAAATTCAAAACGGCAGACAGTATTTTGAACAACTGAATTTAATCTTAAGAAGCTTCGGAAAAGGATATCGCAAATCTTGTCTAATTTAACCTTAATAATTTAATCTAATTTTCCTATACATACGATATGTCAACTTAAATATAGTCTAAATCACTAATCATAAACTTAAATCTCAAATAATAAAATCACTTAGCTGGTAACTTGGTCTTTATACGTAATTCTTTAAATGTAAATCAAATTCTCCACGAAGAACATCATCTATTTCACCTAAATTAATATATAATAATCCGTAGTTGTCTTATCAAAAATCTCAAAAAAAAATCAACTATCAAAATAATTGATAAAAAATAAAAACAACTTAGCTAGTTAAATCTTCGATTATTTTTTAAATCGTGGGCTCCATAAAGAGTTTAGAAGGGACTCTAGTAATAAATCGCGTAGATAAGATTACTTTACAATATATTTCTTGAAGATACGACTCGCTATTTACAATAAAACCTTGGATCGCGCCTAGTGCATACGCCAAGTCACACGTTGAATGATATAAACGCAGGAGAGCGAGAAAAGAGAGTTTTCTCTTATATATATAAAAACAAGAAACCAACTGGCTGCTGCGTTAGCAAACTAACGCAACAAAGGTGACAAACAAATTTCTGTATGTCATTAACAACGTCATCTGATACATATTGTGATATTCCGATACCTCGGAATGCTGCACAATATTCTTTTTTCTTTCCTGCCGTCTTTAGAGCAGATAATTTACCTTTTTTCCTTGAAAAGCAGACACTGCATCACAACCTAAGTAATAAGTAGAAACTCTTCAAACATTTACGTTTTCAGATACAAAATTAGTTTAGATAAACAGCACAATTTAATACATTATTTTTGATAAAGTAGCAAAATAGTGCATGAAATAAATTCTTTGCAAGAAAGATAATGATTTCACTTATGAAATTTAATTTGAATCCTGTAAAGGAATGGAATCCTGTAAAGGAATGAAATCCAATCTCTTTTGCGATTTTATATACATTGCGATTTTATATACATTGTTGTTTGTTTCCACATCCTGTTTCAAAATGAAGAGTTGCAGAGATGAACCAACTATAGTAAAATGCACTTACGAACACATTTGCATCAGGGCTTGCAAGTATAACATGAGCATATGAAACCGAAGCGTGCTTACAATGTAACAATAACCGAGTATCAGCTTCTTCTTGGTCGCTACGAAGTTTGGACAATTCCGTACAAATCGAATTTCTGAAGCACCATGTGTAATAAATATCTCTATTTCATTTATTGCATAATCTTTCCATTCTTCCAAGAGAAACTTAACCAGTTCCTCTTTATTGCTGCCAACACTCATAAACTTCTTTCATTGTTTGGGTTCTTTTTGATCAGGCCCAAATATAGTAACATTCTGGACACCAGATTCAGCTCGTCTTTGTCGCTCGGCGTGTTTGATACTAATATTTCGATCCGTAACAAAGTCAACTCTATTTGACTTATGGCAAAATTCATTACCATAGTGAATATCAATCGACTGAGTTTCTCAAAATTTTCGGGTATAGGTTTAATTATTTGCAATATAGCCATACCGTCCAAAATTAATGCGTTGTATTTAGGAATATCACTGATAACTTATCGATACATTTATCTTCGAGTATATTTATAAGCTTCGACTTCGTTGATTTTATGATACCAACTGAGGCGGGAATACTAATTTCAATAATAATTACTCTAATTTCAATAAACAAACCACTTTCAATATACCAGTGGAATTTAGAAGTTCCATGTAATTCCATTAATAACAAGCAGAAATCCTCTACTTCACGTCGGTTGTCAACATCCAAGGAGTTCAAGAATGATTCAAATCTAAGACGACTTAAAGCCTCAAACATGATTTTATGCACCATTATGCTTCTGTAATAGTGTTTACCTGTGAGAATACCTTTAATTGCTCCCTCTGCCACTAGACCACAATCAATGACAATATCCTTAAATTGAGACTGATATATTAATGCCCAAAGTTTACAGATTTAATAAACCAATAAATGATAGATTGCAAATATTTAAAAAAAATTAAAGTTTATAATTTTATCAAAAACTTTAACGCAAAAAATCAAAATTTGTCAAAATATCTTTTATCTCTAAATAGAAATAGCTATCTTCTAAAATTTTCATCCTTATGTTTAAAACTAATTAAATACCTTAAAACCGAATCCATCAAATCTTTTAGCAATAGCAGTCATAAATGACATCATAGTATGAAATTCGCCAAGTCTTACTACAAATCCATTTGAAAACTCAGGTTCCTTCCACCAAACCATTTGAATTTTTGAATACACAGCCTCATCACAGACAATTACTCCATACTTCAAATTTAGTTTGTTTATAATACTTCTATGTAATATTGTGTATATTGTTGCAATATCAGTAACAGGAGCATCAACAACTGGTGTATATCCAATGTACGAGACAAGAGAGGCAGCTTTGTTTTGACCAATATTGAAAGCAGTCCAACTTAGAAAGGAATTTTCTTGAACTTGACTTTTGCATAATAGATAAGCCCTATCTTGATCCTTGACTTTCTCTATTGATATAGAGTACGTGTTGGACCTCAATTACCTGTCCCACATAAATGCCAGGAATTCCTAAGAGATGATTACAAGAAAACAGAGTTTTTCTAATTTTTATTTGAAAAAGCAGTTTCAATTCAATTACCCGAGTCAAAAGTTGTAATAGCCACCTCCGGGCAACATGTTCTGTCTTCAAGCTCTCGTACCTTTGATAATCTTGAACCATGTTCTCATGAAGAGGCTAATACTCGCATCATTTTACATGCATATCATGCAGCAAGGACTGGTTACAAGAATATTGCAATACGCATAGTAGATACGGATGTTCTTATCATAGCAATATCTTTTTGGCACAAAATTTTATGCAACCAGCTGTGTTTTGCATTTGGCACTGGAAAGCATTTCCGTTACATTGCAGTTCATGAAATAGCTAACAGTCTTGGACCATTAAAATCGAAAGTTTTACCGGCTTTCCATGCTTTTACTGGTAGCGATAGAACCTCAGCTTTTTGTGGCAAAGTTAAAAAAACAACATGGTCTACTTGGTCTTCGTTAAATGATGTAACTGATGCTTTTTCGGCACTTTTTGCAGCTCATGATCCAATGACGGATGAGACTTTGTTGTTACTTGAAAGATTTGTCATTTTATAGTATGACCGAACTGCTGAGCAAAAAAGCGTAAACTCTGCGAGGCAGTATTTCTTTACTCAAAAAAACTGGCAGACTGGCAACATTCCAACCACGTGTGACGCACTAATGCAGCATGAGAAGCGTGCAGCCTATCAAGCGTATATTTGGAGTCAAGCATTGATAGTATCGCCAGCTTTACATAGCCTAAGTGAATGGGGCTGGAAGCTAGAAGGAAGTGATTGGCATCCAATATGGATGACGCTTCCTGAAGCTGATAAATACTGTCCTGAGTTAATTCAGTGAGGATGTAAGACAGGTTGTACAACACGCCGCAGTAAATGTGTTCGTAACAGCTTAAAATGTACTGCTCTTTGCCGTTGTCAAGGAGAATGTACCAGAGATTGAAACGTAACAATGTATAGATTAATATTAACTAATATGCTTATTAAAAATTGGTTTGGTTTCTTTAAAATTTTTATTGAGTAACAAGTTTTTTAGAAAAATTTAACAAAAAAAAGATTAAAATTCTTTTTTTTTTAAATAAGCAGGGGGAGAGGGAGGTATTTCTTGGGCCGTGCCCAAGTTCCTTCCCCCTCATTGGCGCATATGCGATCAATATATACTTCCAATGATCTACCATCCCTTAAATTTTGGCCAAGATCAGTTAAACGGATTAAAATTTAATAAGGTTTTTATAAATCCAAGCTGGCGGTAACTGCCAACATGGATTCAAGACAGTTCTGGTTATGCTATGCTTTGCCACCATG
The DNA here is from genome assembly GCF_038396675.1 of Hydra vulgaris. Lineage (NCBI taxonomy): Eukaryota > Metazoa > Cnidaria > Hydrozoa > Anthoathecata > Hydridae > Hydra > Hydra vulgaris. The sequence goes on from NC_088931.1 coordinate 51,495,944, forward strand.
TCTTAAAATGATAAGCATAATTTTCTGAGTTGTTGGTGAAAATTTCATACTTTTATCCACTTGTTCACAATTTTGATCATTTTTAATGCTAATCTGCTGCACTAGTTATACCATACCAATATTCCGCTTTTACAAACTGTATGTATTGAGTGTATATTCATATTTTTAAACTTTAGTTTTATATACAGTTATTTTAACTAAAATATATTAAAATATTTTAAAAATATATTAAAATATTTTAAAATATATATAGTTTTTGTTTGTTTCAAGCATATAGCATTTGTATATACTGTGTATTTATATAAATATTTTTATTGAGTTTTTCCTCCAGTCAGGGCCGGCGCGAGTAGATCTCACGTGGGGGGAGGGGGAAGGTGCTATTACAACTTCTGCCGACTAAAAAAAAAGTCCTCTTTTTTTAAAATTTACCAACTGCCTTATGGACTTTTGCCAACTGGCTGTCTAAATTTACCAACAAACTTGTCTGAAGGGTCTCAATTTTTCAACTGACTTGCCGAAAAGGGTCAAATTTGCCGACTATATGAACGAAAAAATCATTAATGGCGGTGGAAGAGGGTCACATCCCCCATTGCACCTGCCTTGTCTCCAGTGCAACCAAACCCTCAACCGGACCTTCTTGTTTAGCCCATTTCTTATAATTAATTTTAGTATGAGTTTTTTAAACAACTTTCTTTTTTATACAAACCAATTAGATATGTGTTTACACAGTTATATTGGAAGTGTGCAAACATGAAATTTTTTTAAAGAAAATGACTTTTTATAATCTTTTTTTTAAACTTTTAAGCAAATAGTAGTATCAAAGTAATACATGTTAAAAATATGCATAGTACTTTTTGGTAATTTTAAAACAATTATAGTAAATATTGTCGCTGCAATCAAAAGTCAGTTTTTGCTGTTCTGAGAAAAACGCATTTAAAGTTTTAAATTTATCACTGCGTTTGATCTTTAGGATTAAACCTAATTGTTTTCAGTCTGCTTGTAGCAAACTCTATTATTTTTCATTGTATTACAAAAAAAATTTTAAAAATTAAAGTTTAAGGAATTTAATTGGTCATCTCGACATAAGATAGTCCTAAAAGGATCTTAAATATGGAAAATTCAAAAAATTAAATATCCATAAATGTTATTCAAGTATTTAATTCTCTATCATTTTATTGAGTTAATTAATTGGTGCTAATAATAATGGAACTTATCCAAAATGAAGTTTAAAAACTTAACCATTATTTAACTAACAAATGGATAGTTTTTTAAAATAATCATTTAGTGATGTAATCATTAACATCTAATGAACTTGAAAAACACTTTTAAAATAAGTAAGATAAAACAAGTGATACAAGTAACAAAGGTTTCATTATAACAACAGTCATTTTGTAAACACCTGCCAATTGCGTACTTTTTATTTTCTGCTAGAAACAGATTTTATAGAATCTTTTTCAATGATTTGATGGTCTGCTTTGTTATGATTTTTGGGTTGTTGTTTGGTACTATTTTTGGTAGTTCATCATTTTCATTATCATCTATGCAACGGACTCGAATCTTTAGGTTTTGAAATGATGATGCTGTTTTGGAATACAACCTTTGTTGCATAGGGAAAGGAGATCCTTTTTTTCAATGCATAAATACCTCTTGGAGCAAGATACTTCTGCTTTTGTAAATGTTGCTGCTTTTGTACGAGCTGTGCTTTTTTCTCAAAAAATACAACTTTTATATAAAATTTATTACATCATCATGGTTTAACACATTTAATACACAATTTTTTTTAAAAGTTTGTTCTATTGTTGTTTCCCATTGCATAGGTGTGTATAATGTTTGGTTTCGATGTTGTTTTTCAATTATTGAGTGGGTGACATCATTTTCTCTCTGACTGTGTCCTGATATAAAGAATTTAAGCTCAATAAAATCTGATTTGAATAGATTCAATGCATCTGACATTATTATATTCATTATTCTATTTTGATTTTGGCCCCTACATCAATCACAGAAAAGATAAAATGTGTTGCTCCTTCTTTGTTTTCAGATTCAATAAATTCAAATACTCCTGTACTCACTTCACAGCTTGCTTTTTTTTCTTCATTCTTATTCCACAAATATAGCAATAAAAATACAACTGTATTTTTATTGCTTCATTCTTCTTTATAAGCTCAAGTAAATTTTTGTTGCTGGTATGTTTGTTATACTTTTGAAAATCTTTATCACCCTTTTTTATTTTTTGCGTGATATTTTAACAAGTTCCAAACTGATCTTTTTTAAGTTTTTAGAATTTTAAACAAAATCTACTTTTAAAAACTCTTTGATAGAACTGGCATCCCTCTAAAGGAAAATTTTTATTACTGCAGTACTTTGTGAAGAGCCTATGCATTTCTTTAATTTAAAGCTTCTGAGGAAGAAACTTCGATTTTTCTGGGTGTCTCACGTTATGGGATTCAGCAACTCTAAACGTCTGTATATGATCGATGACATTTTGTTCCTGTTACTGTTCAGTTGATATTTTTATTTGGTTTTTGTGGCGACCTCTTAAATCTTTTTTGTCACTCTTTGTAGCAGTTTTTTTTTGCCATGGCTGTTTTTACTGTGTGCTGTGATATGCCTAGGGTATTAAGAAACTTTTGCACAAATAAACGTTTCAAGACATTTTCTTGGCATGGAAACCTGTATGTAAATGTTCGGTTTCTGTTTCTTACTTTTCCCACATGCTCCCTTTTCCTTCTTCGTTTTGGTTCTTTCTCTGTTAACCTTGCCACAATGTAATGGCGTCTTTCATCTATACTTTTAATTAACCAATATGAATCAAATAATTTATTACGATATTTCTCCGTAAGATTTTCTATACACTGAAACAAACATTTCTTATCACAACCTTTTTGCATTTCTTTACTCTATACCACTACTTTCTTTCCTTTATTCAGACCAGTTTTCCTTACATAAAGAAATTTCTGTCCTGTGTTTACTTTAAATTTCCTAATGTTTCTAATCCACCGTGATGAATCCTTTTTCTATATTGGGGTTGTATCACAAAGAGTTGGGATAAGTTTTTCAGTACCAGGCTTGTTTCAAAATTTTTATTGGTGCTGTTGATGGTTTATGGTCTGCAATGGGTCGTTTACTGCATCCTGTAAAACAATCTAAAACATAATGAATTCATCTCATTGAACTGATCATTACAATTTTATTCTTATTATTAAAGGAGAGAAAAGCATAGTTTCTGTGAAGATAAATTACGCCTTAAAATTATTATTTACTACTGTAAGTATTTACTATAAATTAATAAACTAATATATATTATATATACATATTTTTATATACTTATATTTAATAGCGACAAAGCAGGTTAGTTAAATATAGTACATTGTATTATGTACTATATTTAACTAACCTGCTTTGTCGCTATTAAATACGATTGCATGTGGAGTAGGGTGGAGTGAATTTTTAGTTTTTTTTACAATTCATTTAGCCTAGGTGTGCAAAAGTTGTCTATTCATTTCAGAAATACTCTGGAAAAATATCAATGCTCTCGGAAATTTTCTTGAGTTGCCTCCAGACCTTTAAAATTTTAATGGGTCCCTAATATTATATAAAAAAAAGTTTTTAAAAAGTATGTTGTGTTGGGTCTCAAAAGATGCAAAATTTTATAAAAATTTCAAAAATAACAATTATTTTATAAAAAATTATTATTTAAGATTTTTTTTGGAAATATTACCAAAAAAAATACCTTTTTTCATTTTTAGTTTAAAAGGTCATTTTTTCTGCAATAAACTATAAAATAACAACTTTTTTTTTTAAATAATTGTTATTTTTGAAATTTTTATAAAATATTGCTTCTTTTGAGACCCAACATGACATACTTTTGAAAAACTTTTTTTTATATAATATTAGGGACCCATTAAAATTTTAATGGTCCGGAGGCACCTCAAGAAAATTTCCGAGAGCATTGATATTTTTTCAGAGTATTTCTGAAATGAATAGACAACTTTTGCACACCCAGGCTAAATGAATTGTAAAAAAAATAAAATTCACTCCACCCTAATGTGGAGCTAAAAAATAACACTCTCATCAACTTGATCAATGCAAATACGTATTGCAACACGTATTTGTATTGAACTATATTATTAACTTAAAAAAATAAAGTTTTTAAATAAACTAACAACATCAGGCATGTACAAAAAATAAACTGTGTACAGTAGCTCAATCAAAAATACATGCATAAAAATTAATACATTGTTTCAAATAAAAGCCTTTAACGATTTTCTGAATTATTTCAAAGCGGTAAAGTAACTAATACATGTGGTGAGTTCTAGCATACTGAATAATATTCAGAATGTTATAACTACCTGTTTAATAACTACACCTGGTATTTTTTTTAACATTTTCTTAACAAGTTTAATTTGTTTTTCTTTTAAAATAATTTATATTATAACATTTAAAAACTGCATTTAAATAAACATGATAGTCTTGCTTGAGTTTAGACGGACTTAGATTGTTTTGAATGTCGCTTTAAATTTATTTTTGAGCTTAAGGTATTTAAATTTTACTCATAGAGTCCAAAGTTTAATCATTTTTTGCCCTATACATTATGAGATGTTTTTTATGAGGAGTATTTTTAACCGAAAAAGACATTTTTGCCAAAAATGGACTTGAGTTTTGATCTGCAGCGACGATATGTCCCCGTTGCATCCGTATCTGAATAATTTTCTAAAACTTTGTAAATCATAGCAAGTGGGAAAAATTTATAAAAAATAACCGCCGTATTGCGGCAATATCTCCTTAATTTTGATTGATAAAGTTATTAAGTTATTAAATAGTTTTAAAATTTGGCAGATTAGTGTGCCTTAATGGCCGTGGTGGTTAGAGGTTTTTCATAAATAACTTTAAGGAATTTTCGACCATTTTTGATCCCTTACCACACCCACTCCTTGTTACAACATCGTAACACTTAAGTAACAAGTCCCGTAGGACTCGTCACAAAACCACTAACATCTCCCCCTCCTCCCTAGAGCGTGACGTAATTTATGGACAACCCCTTACCTCACTGCGCTTCCGAAGTTCAATGCGAGGGTTCAAATCTTGTCGCTTGCACATTACTTTTTTTAAATCTTAGCCAAATTTCTAAAATATAAAATAAAACATTTTGAAATTTCGATTGATGTTATATACATTCAATTGATGTTATAACATTTATAAAGGTATAATATACTATAATAAGCAAAAGGGAGAGAAGCTTAAAATTTCTATAAACATCATAACAGCGGAAGAAAATTTTACGCATACATCACGATAGAGATACGTATGTTATTATTGTGTTTAAGTAACTAGTTAAGTCTGAGCGTTTAACATACATAAAGAAACAACTTTTTTTTTTAACGAAAAAGATTTTACATTCAAACACTTATTTTCTTCAAAAGTAATTAACGGGGCAAGAATCCTGATAAACTGCGAATGATCTGGAAAAAGATTTAATAAAAGAAAAAGAATTAAATGCTCGTACCCTTTTATTTTATACAAGTTTACAATTTTACTATAAGAAGTCATAAAGTATTCAACATTAATCGTTAACTGAAAATAAAGATTTGAATTTTCAAAGATTTTTATTTTCAACCATTTACCAAAAGTTATGGTCAATTATTAGGGTTAATGGTCGATGTGGAATAGATTTTTCATAATCCGTATTATACGGGTCATATTAAGTTCATTATTTCACATACTTTTAAGTCTGCTTAATAATGCGTCATGGTTCCAAATGCGTAGAACTGCATGAAAAAAGTAAATACACATATAAGTTAGGTTCCTTGAAAGATACAGTTGTTAACTTGTTGGCATTCTGGTCTTCTCAATAAGTTTTTTTTTTACGGTGTATCAGATAACATCTTTTATTGAATCCTTCCATACCAATCGTAGAATAAAAGTTGTCCTTAATGGACATCACTCTTCTTCATATCCTGTAAATTAAGGGGTTCCTTAAGGTTCTATCCTTGGCCCTATACTTTTTTTTATTTAGCTTAACAGTCTTTAAGAAATTTTCTCATCTAAGTTGGCATTGTTTGCTGATGATACTACTATTTATTTTTGTCTTGATAAGAAGCCAAATCTCTCTTTATTGCTTGGAGGGAGGATTTGAGCTTGAAAAGGATCTCACTTCTGCTATAGCATATGGCTCTCAGCGGCTGATGAACTTTAACTCTAATAAAACTCAATTTTTTTCAACTAATCGTTATCACAATAATCTAGATCTTCTTATATTCATAAACGGTAATATACTTAATGAGACATCTACCCTTTATCTTCTGAGAGTAACTCTTACGTCTGATCGTTCTTGGAAACCATATATCAAATCAATTGCAAAATCTGCTTAGATGCATCTCTTTATCGTGCTTGCCACTCTCTTAGTCCGGATTCTATTATTTATCTTTATAAATCTCAAATCCATCCTTGTATGGAATACTGTTGCCATTTCTGGGGCGGATCTTGCAATAATGCCCTTTCTCTTTTAGACAAGGTGCAAAAACGCATTGTAAACATAGTTGGACCTACTCTTGCAATTAAACTCCAAACATTATCACATCGTCGTAGTATTGCTTCTTTTTCTCTTTACTATAAATACTTTCTATGAATGGGCACTGCTTTAAAGACAAGTGTCTCTTGTTCAATATACTAAAATTCATTCTTGTGTTACTTGTGATTCAATCAAGTCTCATCTTTTACTGTGACTGTTCCTAAGTGCTCCAAAAATTCTTATTTGTCTAGTTCTATTCCTAAAATATCAGTTCTTTGGAAATTGCTTCCTTTATCTTGTTTTCCTGACTCGTCTAGTTTGCAACCTTTTAAGTCGTCTGTGAATCGTTTTCTTGCTCTAAAAAATTCATCTCTTCACTTCCGGTAACTTTCAACTCTAATAGTGGTTGTTTGGACCCTTGTTGGAAGTAAAAAAAAAAGATTTTTTTTTTTCATAAAAAAGGCAACAAAAAAAAAATATATATATAATATATTAAATATATATTATATATATATATATATATATATATATATATATATATATATATATATATATATATATATATATATATATATATATATATATATATATATATATATATATATATATATATATATATATATATATATATATATATATATATATATATATATATATATATATATATATATATATATATATATATATATATATATTAGCAGCCGTAGCGCAGTGGTTAGAGTTCTGGCTTAGAACCCAGATGTTCCGGGTTCGACGTCAGCTCTAGCCCAACAAGCGACATTGGTACGGGAGGAGGCATGAACTTCTTGTTTAATGCTCTCCCGCGGTGCTCTGTGAAAAGACTGTAAGGACTTCTGGGAGCACCTAAAATAACTACAAAAAAAAAAAAAAAAAGAATATATATATATGTATATATATATATAGGTATATATATAATATTAAATGTATATATAAAATTAAATTTCCAGTTTTTTTTGCACCGAATAACTTCTCAGGCGCTGAGTTGGCGCTGGTCAGATTTGAATTCGTATTGCACAATAGTCTCGGTTTTATAATTTCATTATACGCTCTAACCAACTGAGCTATCCAGCCACTAATTAGTTATACAAACAAATCTAACTATATTTATTTAGTTATAGGTATTTATATATTAGTCAAAAATGGACATTTGATATAAGTAAGTTTTCTTATTGGTTTTTTTGCAACACATTCTGCAGACACTATATCAGCGGTTACCAACCTGTGAGTCGTGACCCCAGCGGGGGTTGCCTTACAATTTGCAAGGGGTCGCTGTTAAACTTTCTGAAAATAATTTATATACACCAGTATGTGGTTTCATTTTATCATTTTAAATTAAGGCAATGCACATACTCTGACTACATTCATTACACCAATGCGACGTACAATATAATTCATACGACCGAATAAAACCGCTGCAAGGATTTCTGATTCGGCAAGAAAGAAGCAAGAGCAGTTTTCTTGCTAACGCTTATTTGTGTTGTGTTACTCAAACATTTTTGTAACTATAATTAATCTTAATTAGTTTTTCATATCCTCAACTTTATTTATTATCAAGTTTCATAAGATAGAGCGTCAATTTTAAAGTTAATAGCTTCGATTGAATGACTCTTAATTATGTAATGTACATTGCACAACTAAATTATTGTCAAGTTTTAAATATTACAAGTGCGCGTTGTGCAGTGTTCACAAACACAACGCTTACTTGTAATATTTATACACAAACAATCGAAACTTTAAAGTTAACGCCCAAATGTTTACAATACAAACATTTTATTCTTTTGTGAATATTAACCAAAATATTAATATTTTTTTAATATTTTTTTATATACTTTTAATTAATGAATACTTTTTTTATATTTTATTTATATATTTTTAATTAATTAGCTGTTTTTTTAATTGTTATCATAGGTTGCCTAATTTGGTTGCATTATTTAATAAGATGTTTTTCAAATCACGCGTTAATTTGAACCTTTGATCGCTATATGTATTGGTAGAGCAAAATAATTTAATTTTTTCATTTAAATAATTAAAATTTGTTTGATATTTAAATATAGCTCAAAATTTTCCACAACTAAAAAAAAATCAAAAAGTTATTCCGTTTAAAAAGAAAAGACTAATTAAAACTCTGAACTATTTTATTAAACCCCATTTTTCTATATAATTTTTCAACAATTTAAAAATAGTTTTTTTATTTTAATAATTTTATTTTAAATTTTAATGATAAAAAAATATTCGTAAATTTTTTAAAAGATAAGTTTTATATATCATCATTTATTAACAAATATAAAACCATGATATATTGTTGGTATAATTAAATAATCATTAACTGATTTACTAATATATTCATTAAACTTTTTCAAAGTTAAAAAAAAAAATCAAACAACGATTGACTTTCAAAATGTATCTTCTTTGAAAAATGAAGACAGAAATTGCTAATTGCGTAAGTAAAACCTATTTTAAAAATATTGACTATACAATGGAATGTAGTTTGCGTGGTCTTTTTTGTTAGTTTTGATATCAATAAGAAAAATTAAGTCACATTGTCCAACTTCTTCTGTATTATTGGAAAGACGTTGGTGTGATATTATGAATCAAACAGTGCAACGATGTAAAACGTTGTAACAACGTTACATTTGAGCTAAATGACATCGGAAAGACGTTAGAGCAACGTTAAATTTTAAGAAAATTGACATTATAAAGACGTTAGGCAAGAGTTATATTTTGAGCAAAATGACGTTGAGACAATGTCTTTTGTATCATTGTTTAGACGTTGGAATAATGGCAGAAATATGACATAAACTAACGTTATTTGGATGACGTTGTCAAACGTCATAAGAAAAACGTTATCCAACGATTTTCTAACATTTTCACGATGTTATTTGTTCACTGCAAAGGACAATAAAGGACTATGTATAATATTGTGCTGTATTTTTGTATTTTTATTTATTAGGGTCATTTATTATTTATAATGGGATTATTTTAGTCCTGGTAATTAATTGAATACATAAATGAAAAAACTAAAAAAATAAACCTTCCAATATTTCTGTTTCAAAATGTTAAAATTATATACAATATTTTAGAGTAAAATTAATTTGATTTTTACTTTCTTTCCAAATTTTAACCATATCTCAAATAATTCGCGAATTCATTTATTGAGACTAAAAAATGAAGTTATATTAATAAATATAAAGTTACAAACAAATTTAATTACAAGCATTTTCAAGTACGTTATAAAAAAACATTCGCAGTGAACAAAAAGAAATATCACAAATTACCAATAATTAAGTTGCTGTTTAATGCTCACCTGAGTTTTTAAACTTTCATAATATTAATTGCAAATTGTTTAGAAATATCATCCAAAATAGAAAAACAATTCTTCGAAATACTGCATAACTAATGAAACTGCCCCGACCCCACCCCCTCTCCCTCTAAAAAGAGTATATATTTTTAATTGAATAAATAAACAAAATTTATTTTAACCCGCACAATGATAACATAATGGAAAAAATATATATCTTGTTTAACCCTTAAGCACAGTTACATTGGGCCAACGTTGAAACAGCATCGGAAAATAGATTAGCCGACCATCGGAAACCGATGTTCGGCCAACGTTATCGAACCGAAATCAGACATACAAAGTTTTTTGTACGATATGCAGCAAAATAAATGTTTCAAATTAAGCATACTTTATCTTCATAATTTAATAATTTTATATAATTTACAATGAAAAAACTGGTCAACTCGTTATTAAAAATTTCTAAAGGTCAGTGTAGATGTGATGTGTACTGATGTGTGATGGCTACTGACGACTAGCACTAGCAAGATCCTCACCATCAGAGTTGTTCTCTGTCTCACTTATTTCACCATGACTTGATGAAATTCTATTTCTTGTTGCGAGCATTCCGCCCGTCTCTTTCTGGAGCATTCTGCCCGGCTCTTTCTGGAGCATTCCACCCGCCTCTTTCTGGAGCATTCCGCCCGTCTGCACGATCTAAGGCATACCTAAGCCAGGACTTTATGTTTTATGCTTTGTTCTATCTCGCCATCGGTTGTTTTCATAGTTTTGTGCAAATGAACAGCAACTAAAGGAAAGGAAACAATTAAACAAAATTAACAAATTTTTAAAAATACACGACTACATCACACATTTATTTAATTCTTACCTTTAACGCAAACAACAAGATTAAGGTCTTTGACACCCATTTTTCGGCCAAGTCCAGCCCAATTTAGCTTTCATTTGTAAAAACTCTTGTTAAAATTCGACGTGTCGTACTTAACACATCTGTGCCTCCAGTCACTCCTAGGTAGTTACCTTTCAAAGTCAAAATTAAAACAATTTTAATGTTATCTACATACATTCATACATACATTCTCAATTCTCATATATATATATATATATATATATATATATATATATATATATATATATATATATATATATATATATATATATATATATATATTCGTTTTTTGTTTTTGTTGTTGTTTTTTTTAAATTACTCTTTTTCTTATTTTAAATACTGAAATAATTTAAAAAATTTGTTTTTAGGTGTTATTTATTAAAGGAGAGTTTTCATTCTTTTATTTAACATAGATTTTATTAGAATTGCCTAAAGTTCTTTAAGTAGCAGATCCCCCCCCCCTCCTTTTTTCTTTTGTGTGTATTTTTTTAACTAACTTCTTTAACACCTTGAACTTTAACATTTAAATAAATATCACCTCAACAGTGTGTTTTTAGGAGATTTTTATTAAAAGACTTTGTCATTCTCTTGTTTAACATACAATTTATCTGTCTTGTTTTACAAGTTCTTCAAATGTTCATCAAATAACTTTAATAATTTTTCTTCAATAACTTGCTTATATTAAGCTAAAATAAAATTAAAAAAATTATTTAAAGAAACATTTTTTTTATAAAATACAAAGACATCATAAGTAAAAGGTCTTTTTTTGTTTGTTTTTTTATGTAGATATGTTTTTTTTAGTTCAAAACTATTTTTCCTTAACGTTAAAAACAAATTTTTCAAAAGAATGAATGAAAACTAATTATTGTAATTTTTAGAATGAATGAGAACTTTATAATTTATAATTGAAGTTTTTAATTTATAAATGAAGTAACACTGCAATGCAGAATTTATATGTATTGTATAAGTTTTGCATAGTTTTAATTTTTTTTTTTAATTTTGCTATTTTATTTTATGCTTTTTGTTTTTTAGTTTTATTTCTGCAATTGCAAATAAATTAAATTTGTCAACATTTAATTTCAGAAAGTGGAAATAAAATTTTCAATCCTGTTATAAATAATATTGCATAAGTGTGTTGTAGTATTTTTATTTTTTAATTTTATACCTTTATGTTAATAGTTTTGAAACATAAGATTATTAATGATGATATATTGTTGTTTTGAAAATACTTAATGTACCAGTTAATCATAATTTTTGGTAAAGTAAATTTTCAGTGATACAATTATTATTAGTAGTTTTTTAATAATATTACTGAATTATGAAATTATCTTATAGCCATTATAAGGTATTGTAAGCATTAATTAAACAGTTTTCTAATCAAAATAGTCACATCATTTAGTTGTTTGATTAGAACATACTAATGAGTAGTAATAATAGATTAGTCTGTGGCCTCACTGGGGGTAGAAAGAAAACATCTGTGAGCATTTTATTTAAGCCAGCAAGCCAGGTGAGCAAAGCAGAAAGAGTTCACTGTTCTTTTTGCAATGATGTTATGTCGAAAAGTGAAATATGAATGGCCTTGCATATTAAGAAATGTAGAAAATGTCCAGTTGAAGTCAAACACAAATTTTTAAATGATGACACAGTCATGTCCCAATCTCATTTCTTCAGCTTTTTGCTACAAGTGCTGCTTGCGAAAGAAGTTTTAGCAGTTATGCAAATATTCACAGTGCCAAAAGAAACAGATTAACAAATGAAAGAGCAGCAAAATTAGTGTTTGTATCGCAAAATTTCAAACTTGAAGCAATGGATATCTGTGCAACACAATAACCAATTCTGCCTAAAGAACTAATAAATATTTCTGATAAATCTCACGAATCAATAAATGTTTCGGATGAAGAGTCACCTGAACAAGAATTTGAGTCACTTGACCAAGAATGTTGTTTTAGATTAGAATGTTGATTTAGATAAACTTAAAATAGAATTGTTTCATATCAATTTTTGATTTCAAATTTAGAAAAGAACAAATAGTTTGATAACCATTTTAGCAATAAAAAAATCATTAATTTAACTCTTTTGTGAACTCGGTTTACGCTCTAATAAATTAATTTTAATATAATCTAAAATAGAATCTAAAAAACTCAAACAAAACTAAATAGAAACATTTTAGATAAGTTAGGAATATTTAAAGTTAAAAGTAAGTAAAAAAAAACACTAAAAGGATCTGTAAAAACCAAAAAAATCCAAAAAAAACCAAAAAACCCCCAAAAAAAACAAAAAAACACGTTTTTTGGGTGAAAAAACACGATAGTAAAAAAACACGTTTTTTTGCATCTCTCTATATATACATATATATTTATATATATATATAACCTTTTATATTTAGAAACTCATAACATACAATTCTTAGTGATGACAAGGAAATATTTTTTAAATTAACATAAATTAATTTAGTTGAAAATAAATAGTTATACTTACAACAATTTGAACAGTTTCTTTATTTCCTAACTTGATCTCAACATCATTGAGCTCCAGTAAGGTAGCAATTGGCAATGTAAAACCGTCTGGAAGTTCCTTTTTTTGCACAACAATTAGTGATTGCAATGCATTAAAAATATTATTTTGCACCAGCACAATATGGCTCACTTCATGTTGTATAGCGGCTAGTTTAGAGAGAATTAAAGTCAGAGCTGAATTAGATGCTAAATATAAAGAAATAGTAAATAACAACTGTGGATAATTTATTTTTTAGTGCAAAAAAAACTTAAAAAATATATATATTTTCATGAAAAAGTATAATAAAATTTCATTAGTAGTATATCTAATGTCATATTAACATAACATAAGCTTACATGATGTTCCTGTAGATAAGTTGTAAGATTGGGATGCTGTAGATCTATTTATTTTTGTTAATGTTTTGTTGACAGAAGACTTGGTGATTTTTCAGTGTTAACTTTTTTGATCACTGTAAAAAGCAAATTTCAGAAAATTTCAAATTTCAAAAATTTTCAATTTTTTAACTCAAAAGCTATTTACATAAATTATGTATAATTGATTACAATTATTAATTGTAATCAAGTTTTTATAATTAAAATTATACACATAATGATAGAAACCCATATTGATAATAAACTATTCAACAAATTATTAATAGTTAAAAACAATATTGACAACAAAACAATAAATATTTTGAATGTACTGTGATTCGATAATAACAAGAATAATAAAAACCTGGCTCTGGCAAATCACTGGGCACTGGTTCAATAATTTCATCATCATCAGAATCAACCCAATCAGAAAAAACTGTTTTAGCTTTTGCTTCATTTGCTCAGGATTTTTTACATAATCTGAATACAAAGCTGATGTATCCAGTTCTGCACATGCCAAATTAGATCTAGCCTGCGCATATGTATCTGCATATAAAATTTATTATTTTATTTAATTCACAAAATGAATTAAATATCATTTAAAATACTCTTTAAAAAAATTTATATTTGGTAAAAATATATTAAATGTAGTAACCATAACGATGCGAAACTCTAGCTTCAGTAAGACACTCCCAGTCCTTATTTGGGGGTTCTCTTTGCTTCACTAACATTTCAAGATGTGTAGCACATAAATGGTTAGGTCAATAATATGTTTCAGGCTTCTTTACAAGCCAGCAAACTGGCACGACTGCCACAGAATTCTCTATTTTAAAATGCAAAATTGCAAAACTTATCTGAAACAAAAAAAAGATTTTTGTTAAAATTTGAAATTTAGAAAAATAATTTATGTTGGAGTTTTTGGAAGTATATAAAGCTAATTATAATTAAAAAAACTGTTAGTAAAAAAAACAAAAAAATTATGAATAAAAAATAGTATAATGAATAAATATAATAAAATACAAAAATAAATCAAGTAATACAAATGTGTGAGATTTTCATTATACTTTTTCTTACAAATAAAAAACTAATACAAAAAAATATTATTTTGATTTTTTGATTTTTAATAATTTAACATTATTATTCCTTTCATTAGTGATTTTGAAAGTTAAATGCAAAAAAACCAACAGAAAAAATAATTGTAGAGAAGTTAGCATTTTTCTGAATTATACAAATAACAAAATAACAAATGAAAGTGAAAAATATAGCTATAAATGTAACTAACCTTAACATCACTTTTTCCAGAAGACTTGATAATGGAGAGATAATAAAAAAGTCAAACCAATTGACATTTTTCTGTTGAAATAACAATAGCATTAAATTGCTGTTAGTATAACTTTTCCCAGACAAGTCTTTTTTTAAATTAATGCCAGACAAAACTATACAATTAAAAATCAGACAACAATTGCATTAGACTTTTCCTATAAAACAAAACTGATATATTGAAATATTTTAACTACAACCATTTAATATTATTATATTTGTTTTGTATTGACATTATTTTTATTTCTATAGCTATTTATTTTCATATTATTTTTAGCTTTTTATAACGAATTTAACAAATCAAAAAAGAAAATATATATATATATATATATATATATATATATATATATATATATACACACATAAATAAATATATATATATACATATATATATATATATATATATATATATATATATATATATATATATATATATATATATATATATATATATACACACATAAATAAATATATATATATACATATATATACATATATATATATATATATATATATATATATATATATATATATATATATATATATATATATATATATATATATATATATATATATATATATAATACACACACACACACACACACTTTTAATATTATATAATTCCAATAAAACACAAAAAGTGAGAAATTCAAATGTAAGGTTGTAAGCAAAATCAAACTACACATATTCAAAGAGTTCATTTATTTTAGTTTAAAGTAAAATAAATTATTAATTAAATGTAGTTTAAAAATAGTTTATTAAGAAACCTTCAGCAAACTTAATACATAATTTTTAGAATTTTAGAAAATTTTTAGAATTTTAGAAAATTTTTAGAATTTTAGAAAAGCTGTTTATAAAGAAAACAAAATTAACTTTAAAAGTGGTTTATTAAGCCATCTCAGATAATGTCACAAAGAATGAATAAACGGAGTAATAAAATATGTATCATTTTCATCAGGAACACAGATGATTGTTTTCCAATAAAATTATCAGATATCGAAAGTGGCCCATCAATATGTGGATGAGTTAACTTTGGATATTTGCATTTTACATGACTTGTAAGATTTTTTTGAAGTAACTGTTTTTCTGCTAACCGCTGTATAGGCTGGTTTGGTTTTCTGATTAGTCTTAGGCACTAACTGCTGTATAGGCTGGTTTGGTTTTCTGATTAGTCTTTTCAAACTTACAAGCATATTTTCAAATGGAAAGCTGCTAAAATTTTCTAGCGGCCCCAAATTTTTTACATCAGAAGCTAAATGCACTAAATAATGCACATTGTATACCAAGCATTCACGACCAAATAAACTAGATGCTTTATCAACAAAATTAACTAAAAGTTGGTCAGCATAATCCCAAATTATTTTAAATTGATGACTTGACAATATTCAACATGCAACATCATGAAATGCTTTAAAAGAGGCTCTGGTAATATACTAGACAAAGCTATTGGACCTAAATATAATAAAAAAAGTCTAAATTATGTTGCCTTCCAACACATAATGTCACGTAATGCTCTAGGTTTACGTGAAAACTCGCAAGGAATGTGACAACAATATAACAAGGAATGAGCAACAAAACTCAGTAATTTATTTGACAATTTTATAATTTTTTGAGAACCAAGACGAACGTGTAGTGGACCAATAGGGCCTTTCCAATAAAGTAAAAATCTTCTCATCACTCCTAGGCAACCTAAGTGCATAAAATATAATCCGAACTGGCTGACACCACCTATTTTAAGTAACCGTAAGGAACAAGGACTAGTATGATGTGCTGCATCACGCCTTTCATTAAATGTTTTCTCTGTCCCTAATTGAGCATCTGTTTGAAAAATAACTTTACCTATATATTCCCCATGTTGATCACATTTTTCACATGAATGGTATCCGGAATGGCACTTAACTCCTTTAACAAATGCGTGTGCTGGTGCATAACAAACAAATGAATGAATTTTTATATTAAAGTGCTTTCGATTAATTAGTAATCCATTTTGAAGAAGAAGTAAAGTTTCTGCAACTAAATCTTCAAAAAACTCATCTGCACTTGCTGGCTTTGTCTGGCCACAATACACTCCTATTACAAACACTGTTTTGCTTTCAATATTTTTTACCATCCCTAGAATTGACCACAAACTAGTGGTACTACTTTTAAAAAGAGGTAATCTAACTGTGCTTAATTGGATTTCCAAAATATTTAAAATTAGACAGTCAAGTAAACAACTGTTAACTGTTTCTTTAATTCCAACTTCTAATCCTAAATAAACATACTCTCTGCCACTTCTAAGTTCTCGAACATTTATATTTCTTGGGGTTTTTAAAAGTGTTCTTGGGTCATTTGGAATATGAGGAAAATAAGGTCTTAACAAAAGAAGAAGTGCTCTAATAGCAACCAAGGGAATTTTAAAAGTTATTTCCCATTTTGCTAATGATTCCACAAACATTTCTCAGCTATCAAAATTATCCATTACTTCATCACTTTCTAAATCATCTTCATTTTCTTCATCGTCATAGTAAATTAAATCAATATCTTTATCAAATGTACATTCTGGTAGATCATGATATGTATCATGATCTATGATTTCACTCTGACTATTGCTTTTGTTATTCACTTCATAATTACTAGCAATAGAATTTGTTTCATAATTATTAACAATATTATAGTCTTTAATATATACCACTTTTTTATCTGCTTCTTTACTGTCACTTGTTATTTCTTCTTGATCGCTTGTGAATTCAATTTCTAACATATCTTTTTTAACTTGCTCTCTGACTCTTCTCTATTTTATAGAGATTGAAGCCTTATAAATAACTACTTTCTAAATAACAAATAAATTATTCCAAGTGTGATTTAACATAATGTTAATAACTTAGTATCAAGTTTTTAATTTGATGTTAAGTGAAATAAGTAAAAAGTATAACAATAAGTAATAAATAATATTTAAATATTTCTAGAAGTATATCTGATTATTATATATATTTTGATTATTAATAAATTTTATATATCAAGCAATATTTGCATAAATTTTATAAAAAAATGTATAATTTATGCAGTAACACTTAAAGTATTTTTTAAAAGTGTTTACAATTTTTTTAAACAGTGTTTCATTTGCCATATTATAAAAAGCAACATTTTTAAATTTAAAAGGAGATTTATACATATATGTATGTGTGTGTGTGTGTGTGTGTGTGTGTGTGTGTGTGTGTGTGAGTGTGTGTGTGTGTGTGTGTGTGTGTGTGTGTGTGTGTGTGTGTGTGTGTGTGTGTGTGTGTGTGTGTGTGTGTGTGTGTGTGTGTGTGTGTGTGTGTGTGTGTGTGTGTGTGAGTAATATAACCTACACAATGAAACAACATGACAGAACTCGGCTTATTTAAATATACTAAAAAAATTCTAGAAATATAAATACTTCTCAAATATAAATAGTTCTCACTAGTTATAAATTGTTGCTAAATAATTATATAAACCAAGCAACATTAGTAGATTTTTAATAATAAAATGTATATAAAAATATTTATAACATTAAAAAAAATTGTTAATTATTTGTTAAGAATATCTACAATGATTGTTTTTTACAACTAAACTTTAGCTATACTTTAGCCATATTATAACTATAGCCATATTATAACTTCAACCATATTATTCAGCCAAACTTTAACCATATAAAATGCCGCGTCTTTAATTATAAATGGCGATTTTACGTTGGAAAACCGTTATTTGCCGGCGTTGTTTTGATGTTGACTATCCTATACAACTTTGACTATCCTATACAACCAAATATAAAAGTAGATCGATCGACGTTAAAATAACGTTGGCGCGTTATCGGTATATTATCCGATGTTTTCGACATAACAACGTTGGGCCAACGTATTGGTGCTATCTGGGGATTTCAGTAAAATTTTCCTTTTTACATGTTTTTTTTTAGCAAAGACAATACTTTGATATAACTTGAACTGCATGGTACAAAAAGAAGTTGAAATGGAATGTTTTTACAAAGTGAAGAATCAAAAGTTATTTTAATAAATAGCTCTCCTTAACTCCAGTGATCACTATGTTTTTTCTTCCAATCCAAACTTATTTCACTTAAATGCTTGGCAATATGACCCAGTGGCATCTTCTTACCAAAACCGATAATTTCAGACGCAACAATTTTTAAATGAAAAGGCAGGCATAATAAGAAACAGTCATTTAAAATTACAAGTCATTTGACTTTTCAAAAATATGAATAATTTGAACATTTGACAAATGACATACCGTTGGTCCCTCTTTCAAAATACCAATAATTGACAGACAATTCCAAACAAAACTAAGTGCATAGAGTCCAAAACAAATTTAGATACTTCATGATCATTATAACTTATCTTAGTATTCACAGTTTGTTAAAATGAATTATTAAGATCATGAAATATCTAAAAGTAAGAAAAAAATTGACCTGATTAAAAACAACTCTTTTTTTATACATTTAATAAAAGCATGGCTGGAGTATAACATTTTAAAATTTTTTTTAACATTATCATATTTGGAAAATATGATAATGTTAAAAAAATTTTCTGTCTTGCATATGGTCTAGCAAAGACCATTTTCTGAAAGCAGTTTAAACTGCTCCAAAAACTGTTTGAAAAACTTTATAAAGAGATAGATTTTTGATTGTCATAATAAAAAGAAACCAGAAATAGAGGGTTAGAACAAAACTAGCGAAGTACAGATTATATCTGTGTATTGCTAGATTTAAAAAAGGGCAGACCATATATTTGTTTTATTGAATGTATATCATTGTTAATACAGTCTTCATTGTCTTGGAGCTTACTTTTAATACCTTTAGGAAAATTTCAAAACCAAGATAAATGTAATCTCTATATTTTTTCAGTATTCATATAATTAGGTGTTTTCAATAATATTTTGGAATTTTTAGCTATATATATATATATATATATATATATATATATATATATATATATATATATATATATATATATATATATATGTATATATATATATATATATATATATATATATATATATATATATATATATATTTGATAAATGTAATCTCTATATTTTTTCAGTATTCATATAATTAGATGTTTTCAGTAATATTTTGGAATTTTTAGCTATATATATATATATATATATATATATATATATATATATATATATATATATATATATATATATATATATATATATATACTATATTAGCTATATATTTATATATATGTATATATATATAAATATATATATATATATATATATATATATATATATATATATATATATATAATACAGAGTATCATTGTCTAACCTAGTCAGTGCGTATCTCAATCACAGACACGTTTCGCCCTTTTAAGCTCATCAGCGTGATGATCATCGGTATCACATCATCACGCTGATGAGCCCCAAAGGGCGAAACGCGTCTGTGATTGTGATTCGCACTGACTTGGTTAAGCAATGATACTCTGCATTACTAATATACACCAATTTTTCTATTAGTAGTTACTAGCCGTCTTGTGAGTGCCGTACCGTACAAATATATATATATATATTTGAAAAAAGTACCGTGGTTGGTACTTTTTTCAAATATATATATATATATATATATATATATATATATATATATATATATATATATATATATATATATATATGTATGTATATGTGTGTGCGTGTGCGTGTGCGTGTGTGTGTGTGTGTGTGTGTGTGTGTGTGTGTGTGTGTGTGTGTATACATACTTACATACAAACAATCAAACATAAATAAATACAAAAAAACATACATAGATACATACATACATACATACATACATACATACATACATACATACATACATACATACATACATACATACATACATACATACATACATACATACATACATACATACATACATACATACATACATACATACATACATACATACATACATACATACATACTTTTCCCAATGCTAGATTTACAAACGTTAGAATAACGATGTTGGGACGTCGTTGAAATCTGGTTTCCGCGTATCGCGACAAAAATACTACCAAATTACAACAACAGTTTGATGTCTTTTTTTTTACTGGGATGCATGCCTATGTGTTTTATATAAACATAATAATTTATATTTATATGCTTACATATTAAAGGTATTAAACACAAGGGAACCAACCTTACATGACCATAAAATTCAGTTATGTTCCGATGGAACCAAAACATACTATTACATAATTTGTAAAAAGGATCCAATCCTATCATTAGTGAGTGTTATTGTGTTATATTTTTTATTCATTAATAAGAGAAACTATTTAACGTAACTTATATTTAAAAACT
The DNA here is from genome assembly GCF_038396675.1 of Hydra vulgaris. Classification (NCBI taxonomy): domain Eukaryota; kingdom Metazoa; phylum Cnidaria; class Hydrozoa; order Anthoathecata; family Hydridae; genus Hydra; species Hydra vulgaris. The sequence goes on from NC_088931.1 coordinate 51,517,141, forward strand.
TATACTTAAAAACGCAGATGTCTTAGTATTTAACGCAATTGATAGTTTAAAAAAAAAAACTTCAGTAGAAAATGATATCGAGCCTTTTTTCAGTTAGAGATAAAAACCATTTATCTACAAAATGATAACTTTGTTAAAGTAAAAAGTTTTTACATTGCTACTAATGTTCACAAAGTAATGACGACCTTAATACGAACTATTAAGTCTTGACGTAATTGTTAATTTAGTAACCTTGATGTTATTCTTGATTTTTTTTTAATACGTTTCTTAATTCTAATTGGCTTTATTATCATTTGCTTAAAGTTCATTTTGATGTGACTTTTTAAATCAAAAATTGATAATTTTGACATTTTGATAACTTTGATTTTTTCTGATTTTGATCATTCTTTTAATAATGATGATCAAATAGATATTGAGGATTTTACATAAACTTTAGTTAAAAAAAATTTTTTATTGCACTATGCAATTATTAGATTAGGGAGGCCACCTTCTTGCCCCAGTTTTTCATCCTTTTTTTCTCTTCTTCTAGTGCAGGTATAGCCATAAAGACCTGGATTCTTTTTCTTTCAATGCTGGTACGGAACTTTATCAATGTTATGAAAATGATTTATTTGGCACTCAAATTTTTTATTTAGTAGGTTATATGATATCATACACTAATATTCAAAGTATATATACCAATATCAAAGTGCTCTTTTATTTTTTTTATAAATCCCAAATAAATACCTAGAAATAAATCAATAAAACAACCATGTTTACAATTGTAGAAAAAATAAATAGCTGCAACCTCACAATGATGGGATAGAGGCTTAAGCTTGGCAGCTGGAGCCGGTCTGATTATTCTTACAATGCATTTTTGGACTTTTTCTAAAAAAGAAAAAACATTAGCAGGCCAAATATAACAATAGTATTCTATACATAGATGAATAAAAGATTTATAAATGTCGAAAATTGAATAAGGGGTTAGGAAATAAAGAGCCCAATAAATTGAAATAATTTAGATAGATATATTTTTGTGATATATTGAAGGCAACAGATCATAGGTATGTAATTAACTATAGCATCACAATAAATTTTAATAAATCTAAATAAATAAGTTTAATTTATGTAAAATATGTATTAATATTAAAAGTATAATATCATAATATTAGCAGGTAATTTAATAATGTAAAGAAATTTTTTTTTAGCTCTTCTTTTAGCTTGCAATCTTCGTGGCCAAATTAATGTCTTTATTGTTACAACTTTTTTTTCAATGTTAATTCACCTCCTCAAGACCGCGAATGCAACTACAGTCGTGGAGGCTAATTTGACTTTGGTTGAAACCCTCTATAACTTTTAAACAGGAACCTTGACAAACAAGGCTGCTAAGCGGAGAAATAAGTTTAGCCCGTTACTACTAGGGACGCGGTGGGGAATTAACTAAAAGCCACATGCTTATAAAGCGAGCGCTCTACCATTATACCTCTATTGCAGATATACCGCAGCAAGCTATTACAATCTAGTAACTTGTCACTAGCTAGTTGCTGACTTATTTGCGAGGAATAAATAAAAGCTTTCATGCCTGCGTAACTTTAAAACTAAAAAGATTAATTATAAAGCTGAAAGAGATCTACCAAAGTACCGAAGAAATTTAGCTTAGTAGTAGCAGTAAGTGCTATGCTGAATCTGATGTAGAAAATGTAATAGATAAATTTTATTTTTCTAAACCCCTCTCGCAAACGATGGTAGGATTTCAATTTTTTAAAAACTTCTTTCGCATTTCTATTGTATGTTCCAGTTTTGTGATTGTTTTTGCAAAAAGCAAATTAAGAGAGTGAGGAATAATGCATAATTTAAGTGAAATCTTTTATTTTTGTACGTTGCCTAACATAACTTTTATGCTAAAGTTTCAAGAACTGTTGATAAATTAAACATGTGGACGTACAAATTAAAATTTGAAAGCTTTGTTAAGGCAGGTTTTAATCAACTCTATTTACCCCTGGATGCTTTTGGAGAAGTTGTTCATCCTAATGCGGTGCTTAAGCTAATATTTATAAAACTCTTCTTTGAGCATCTTCATCTCATGCATCTTGCCGAGGGCATCGCCAAAGTATCCACTACGTTTTTTTTTTCTCTCTTCTTGCGTTTTGTTTCCTCAAATAAACTGCGGTGTTTTTTTGCGAAGTTATAACATTAGCCACGTGATACTTTTGTTATTGACAGACAAAACATGCTTTTATCATTCAAAGCAATCTGCACGCCTGGGAAACTGTCTTTCTCAACAACATAGAACTTGTACCACGCTGGATCAACCTTGAGGCAAACCCTATAATTTGGTTCTCTTTCATCTCACTTATAAAATATAAAATGATTGGTAAGACTTTTGTAAAGTAGAATAACAAAGTATAAATGCTCAGGAGGCAGGGGAGAAACAACTAGTACTCTATTCACGCAAAAAAGTTGCTGTTAATGCCAAGATAACAAGTAGTTTCCTAATAGCAAACGATAAGATAGCAAAACATTTTTTATTTATAACAGTTTTCAATCAATGAAACTGATTTTTGATATTTATCATTTATGAGCTTTATAAACTAAAATATCATTTAAGCTAAAAAAGATAAATATCAAATACAAACAAATAAATAATAAATTAATCAATTTAAATTTACTATTCACTGAATTAAATAGAGGTTATAAAATGTTCAGTGAATTTAACATTTTACAACCTTGAACACTTAATTAATAAATAAAGTTTATACGGTCAACCCAGATGGTGCGAAAGTTGTTTTATATACGTTGCTATAGTATCAACTGATGCAAAACAATGTTGCATTAGTATTAACTGTTACAAGATGATGCAAAAGTGTTGAATGCGGCTATAATTCAATGTTGCTATTGTATAGATTTGTACTATATCTACTATTTATATCAACTGCGTTTTCTAACTTAGACCTACTGAGTGGTATTTAAAATTTTCAAAATTTTATTTATTTTTTGTTTATTTCCTAATTTCCGATAATGTCGGCAAATGAACAATAAACAAAACTCTAATCATGAAATTTATTAAATTAAAACCTTCGATCTTCACTCCTAATTTATTGTATATGTAGATTGTGGTTCTTTATAAAAATGTACAAACATTCCAATATTTTATTTATATGCCTTTTGTGTAACATAAATTTTAAAGTTTACGTTACACAAAGGACATTATAATAAATAGACGGACTTTTAAAGCATTGTAATAGATCAGAGACGCCACTAATGACTGAAATTCTATGCGCATTGTTGTCAGAAATTCATGATAAATGGCATGGTGGGCATAAAATCCAATCATGTCAGGATCAAAAAAGTATAAATTTTGAAATCTAACTATTTTATTTCGGAAAAAAAATTAATATTTTACTTTTTATTCTATAACAGCAACAAAGTAAATGACAGCTTTTCTTTTTTATGTGCAGTATTTAAAAATTGAAACAATTAATCAAGCATGACTGTTCTACAAAGAAAGATTTTAACAAAATAAGGTACTTTACTCAAGAAAAAAATAAATTTTAGATTTCTGTTAAGCAACTTATATTACATGTGTTTGCAATTAAAGGTGACCATGCATATTTGCAGTTGTTTCCAATATTCTGGATGTGTTGTGGGCCTCTGCTATTTATGCCAGTGTTTGCAGGAGTGATGGTGCATAGCCTCATAGACAGCATGGACTTTTGGCGTAACACTTCCAAATGGCATTGCCAAAAATGAATTTTTGAACATGTCACTTTTCCTTGATATATTGTCAGCAAGAGTCGAGTTGTTACAATGCCACGACAACGATTAGCTGACAATTGAAAATACTGTCTCTAAATGCATTCGTTGTCAAATTTTTTTTTGATGGAGAGGAACTGCTATCATTTTCACATTTTTATTATTTATATTGGGAGCTATTGCTTATCTCAATAGCTCCCAGTAAAACTTCCAACATCATCTTCCAATCCTCTTCCACCATCAATTCCGAATTTGATAAATGGAGTGTTAATGATAATCTTATTTCTTGATAAAAAAAAACCATTAACTAGGTTTTGGAAATTGTTACAATGAATTACTATTTTTTTTTCATTTTCATTTTTTTCCTTTTCTTTTCCAAGATAAAGTAGTGCAAAACATTAAAAATGTTACCAAAGCTTTTTCAAAACACTTTTTTTAAAAATATTCAAATATGTTATTTGCTATTACTAACAGGACCGCTACATATCTATAAAAGACGTTTTTTTTGTGGTATATTAAACTTAAAAAATACAAATGTTTGGCTAAAATGAAATAATTAATTATTTGTTTGTTCATTTTTTTTTTTTACTTTTTCAGTTTACATTTATTACATGTCGTATAATATAAACTTGGCATCTGAAAGAATATCATACTAATCTTTTCGCCAAAACCATATAAAAATTGAAATATAAATATAATATAATATAAGTATTTAAAATCAAAATAGCAATCTAAAATAGTTGAAATAATAAATGGTGAAAAATTATATCTCAGAAATATTTTAATATATTATCCATTGAAAAAATAATATTCTTTAACTTATTTTTAAAAAATGGAAAAGAGATTGACAAACAAAGTTGGGCTGAACAACTTTATTATTTTAATAAAAATATCCAGAATTTTAAATTAAAGTCATACGGAATTCATAAGTGTGAGTATTAAAAAAAAACTAAATTAAAAGTTTATTATTAATAAAAAGCACAGATAATGTGCTGATATAAAAGGAGCCAATCAGCAAAACGCGTTAAGTCACTAAAATAAAAATTTTGAGTTAAATCCATTTTCCGTTTCTATATACTGAATTCTGTCACCTATTTAAATATTAGACCAATTAAAAGATTTTTGGTCCTAAAAATGGACAATGAAAATATAATTTTTGTTAATGCGCAACTAATCGTAATTTTGTTTTTCGTTGTTTTCTCAAATCATTTTACTTGGATTTAGCGCGTTTTGCAAATGGGCTCCTCATACAATATCTATGCTTTTTATTAATGATAAATTTTGTTTAATGCTACATTTTTTAAAAGAGCGTTTAACAAAGAAATTCATCCCTCCTTCTTTACCATTGCTCCTTGTTGAGCTATAGCCAATATAGAGCAATGTTAAGCATTTGAATAAGTAAAAATAATAGACGAATCAGTTAATAAAAAAATCTGTTTTTAAGATTTAAAAAAGCGGATTTTAAGTAATATTTTTTTAAATTAATTTTTTTAGAAAATTAACTGCATAGTCAACCAATTAACTTTATAAAATGCAATTTTACAATAGCATACCTATGAACTAGAAACCAATGGTTACTTGTGAGCTAGTAACCAATGGTAGCCTAATTAGCATTTCCCATTTGAGCATGACATTATAATATAATGTCATTTTCAAATTAACCGTACTTTGATAATGATAGATAAAAGCTTTTTTTTGTTTTTATGAACGAAATGATTGTAGCATACTCTATGATTTTTAATTTTAAAAGTTCTTTATCCTTTTCGTATAAGCTCACTGATCTAGTTTTTTATTGCTACTTCTTTTTACATTTGAGATGCAACACATTTGAAATTGCATGTTTACGCTGAAATTGTAATTTCCGTTGTGCTGAAAACAAGTTTTATATTCTAGTTTTCTAGTTTATGAGAGCTATTCATACCTTCTATTACAGCATAATTCACTTTTATGGTAACTGTTTTATCACTAATTCGCAAATAAGATATATTCATTTTGAGAATTTTGCAATGACTTTTACTTGGATTACAATGTTAATAATGGCTAAAAACTACTGGTGTAGTTACTGATGTTACTTACTCAAATCGAAATTAATTTTCTAAAATATTTAGTTTGTATTAATGATAACAATCCTAATATCGTACGATAAATTGGGTCCGAGCAATTGGTCTAGTAATTAAAATAAAAATTTGTTCTCAAATAAAACTGTTATCTAAATAATATTATAAAAACTAAAATATAAAACTAAAAAGAAAATAGGTTCAGCAAGAAAAAAGACATAAAAATAGATAGACAGTAAACTTTTACAGTGCGATTTGTATCATAGATAAGTGATTTTTATTTCTTCCCCAATCCAGTTTTGTACTTTTAAAATCAAATATTTCTAAAAATATTTTACTCATACATATAATTAATTTAGCTTAAAAAGAAACAATTAGTAAATTTTTAAGTCCTTACTTTAATTTTATTATTATATGGATTGCAATGAGAGTATCTTCCACATAAGTAAAGTGTATTCTGTTTCTTATAAGTTTACAAAAGCAGAAATAATATTTTTATGATTTGCAGCCAAAAATAAACCATTGCAACTTACAATTTCCAAATTTCTTTCTTACTTTAAATGCTTTCCATTCATTATTTTGAGAAATGCTTAGTCTAAAAAAATCAGTTCTTCAACTGCTTTAAATGTATTTAATTAAAAAATAATGTTTTAACCAATATCACCTCAATAGCACAAATTGTTAATTAAATAAATATAATTAAACTAGTAATTGATGATGCAAAGGTATTTTTAAGTAATTTTTAATTGAAGTTTCTTTCTTAATTTTTCTGAAGAATATTTTCAGATCCTTTTAGTTAAATTGTATAGGCTTTTTGTGACTTTTAGATCTTAGCTTTGGTTTATTGCAATTTGGTATTTGCTGCTCAATATAAATATGGTAAGCTTTATATGTATATATATATATATATATATATATATATATATATATATATATATATATATATATATATATATATATATATATATATATATATATATATATATATATATATATATATATATATATATACATATATATATATATATATATATATATATATATATATATATATATATATATATATATATATATATATATATATACATATATACACCCACACACACACAAACACACACACACGCATATATATATACAAGCAGCAATATAATAATGTTAATAAAAATAATAGTAGTAGTTATAGTAACAGCACTAAGTTATTTGTTAATTATTCTATTTTTATCATTTTTATAATAAAACACACACACACACACACACACACACACACACACACTACAAACACACACACACACACACGCATATATATACAAACAGCAATACGATAATATTAATAAAAATACTAGAAGTAATTTAGTAATAAAAGCACTTAGTTATTTGTTAGTTATTCTATTTTTATCATTTTTATATTAAAAACAAATGCAACAAGTTACCTGCCAAAAAGTATAATTATTAAAGAATAATAAAACACAAAAGATTTTTTTATAAATGCAATAAATCTCACTTGTGTGTGCTATTTGATCTTTGAATGAAGATCGGCTCCGCAACACACTTTTCAAAATTCAATAGCCAAAAGCATTGTTGGATAAAATAATGGAATGTTACTATAAGCTTTATTGGATAATTTAACACACCTAAATCTAACCTCATGTTTAGTATTGGTCTTGCTATTCCTAAAATAATGATTATTTCCTAGGATAAAATCTGATTTTAGCTAAAAGTATGCCTCTTCATCCATCACAATAAATTTGTCTAAAAAATCCAGTTTTTTTAAATTGCATTTTACTCTTATTGTTTGCTTTTCAGTGTATTATTGCTTGCGCTTGTAACAAACAGTCGTTATAAAACTTATTATAAAACCTTTTAGATTGTGGGTAAAGTTCTTAAAAAGTTGACAAGAGATTTTTAATTAACATTTTTTCTACTTTGTTTTTATTAACATTCTTTCTACTTTTCTCGTATCTTTATAATATACCATATTATGTTTTCTAATAGTAAATATCTTTCTATATTCATTCGAAAATTTAATAAAATTTTGTTATAATTTTCACCCGTGTTTCTTATTTAAGTTTTGCATTCTGAGTAAGTAAAGATTAGTTATGAATGTTTATTAGTGCGAATTATTATTGGTTTATTAGATAATTGTTTTCAATGCTTTCATTTTGTTTTTTTTAACTATATATATATATATATATATATATATATATATATATATATATATATATATATATATATATATATATATATATATATATATATATATATATATATATATATATATATATATATATATATATATATATATATATATATATATATATATATATATATATATATATTCAAGAGTAACAAACAAGGTCGTCGCGAGCTTTCATGAACCTCCAGAACATAGCAACAATTTGGCGCCCCTGTAAGCATTCATATTCTTAAGTATAAAGGCTGCCAACTAGAGGTTTTAATTTTTCAATAATTTTGTTATATTGATAAGTATGAAAACTAAAAAGAAACGTAAATCTAAGTTATTTCAAAGTGTATTTTGAATTTTTTGAACATTTATTTTTTTCGAAACTACTTTCTATAAATTTTAAATTTCTTACTACGAACTACGAAATGTTGCCAAGCTCTGTGCAGATGACACCAAAATAATGATCGATGTAAACTCAATAGAGAAAATAAACAGTCCTCAACGAGATATAAACAGTGCTTGGGACTGGTCTAAAGAATGGTTAGTGAAATTCAATAAAGAAAAATGCGAAATAATACATTATGGAAGTAACAATCTAAAACACGATTATTCTATGGATAATGTTGTCCTAGGAAAAACTACTATTCAAAAAGATCTAGGCGTATTATTCTCAGCAAACATGAATGGAGACAGCAAATTATATCTTGCAGCTCGAAGGCAAATAAAATGCTGGGAATGATTAAAAACACATTTTTGAAACTGGATGTGCAGACTCTTAAAGTCTTATACGTGACATTTGTTCGCCCAATAGTTGAATTCGCGGTTCCAGTGTGGTCCCCTCAGCTTAAAGGAGAAATAGAACTGCTCGAGAAAGTTCAACACAGGGCTACGAGACTCAATCCGACTCTGGCAAAAATGAAATACGAGGAAAAACTGGAGATTCTTGGCCTCAGCCCATTATGTGAACGCAGACTTCGTGGAGATTTGATCCAGACTTATAAGTTATTAAATAAGATTGAAAATGTGGACTTTTTAAACGGTTTCAAGTCTAATGATTTTCAATTATCTAGAGAAAACGGTGTCAGGTTTGAACGCGAAAAAACAAAGTGCAACTTAAGACACTCATTCTTTACTAACAGAATAACAAAACCATGGAATAAACTACCGAAAGATGTAGTCAATGCAAAATCAGTAAACAGTTTTAAAGCACAATTAGACAATTGGCTCCTTTTAAATAAAATTAATACTGACACGGCTGTCTAAGTGTGTTATTAATACACACACTCGTCGTCTTCGGGCGGCTACAGCATCTACTACTACTACTATTACTACTATTTATCAAATATCTGGAAACCTGATTGTGATATATACATGTAAATGACATATTTAATAGTTAACCATATCTTCGTGATGTGTAGAAACTGAGTTTATTTTTTTATTGGATCACTTTGCGCAAAATGATTTTATTGCCTAAATTTAAAACTTTTTAAATTTAGGTGAAGAAATCTGCGCTAAATTAAAAAGTGCAGATTTTTGCACATAGGTGCAATAAAACATTTTAAAAGGCCTATGAGACCTATAATATTTCATGCATGCTCCTTAAGAAAATATACGCTAAGTTTAAAACAGACTTTATTGAGTTTCTGTGTTAGGGAAAATTTAGCTTCTTCAAATTCCTCATTTGTAGGTATTGCCTCTACTGCCATCTATACCTAATGAACCCATGTTGTTCAGTGCACATAATTTTGTATGGATAATACATTACTAAAAAAATCCTGACTTTCAAAGAAACTATTTTTTAACTTAATTTTTTCCAATTTTCATCCTTTTTTCTTTGCTAAAATCATTTTGTGTTATCTATTCACATAAAGCACTTTAAAATTAGATTTTTTAAGGATTATCAAAAGTTGTTGATCTTAACTACGATCTTAAAAGCAAAAAAACTAGAACTATTGTTTAACCCCAAAGTTTATGTTAAAGTTAAAAGTTAAGATCAAATGAAACGAACCAGTCATACGTTTCTGTTGGACATTAAATATGATTTTACTCTAAAAAAAACTTTAATTGTTTTATTTTTACAACTTTTAATTTTATAATACTGGGTAAATTTGAAACATATTATATTTATTTTGAAAATTTATTTGTGGCTGAAATTTTCAGGGTAAAATCGGTGTGCTATAGAAATTAGGTTAACAGATGGGATTTTAAATGTTTCTGTCAATCCTTCATAATATAGGAATTAGTTCAATTGTTAACTTCAATTACTTAGTATTTCAAGCAATTTTGCAATCATTCGTAATAAAATTTTGTATAAATTTTTAAATATGTTTACCGGAATTAGACAAAATAGACAAACACTTTATTTTTTTTGTATTTTTAATCGGAAAAGTTTAGTTTTTTGATGTTACTCTGATTTTTTATTTAAAAGAAAGTGTTTTTTAAAGGTATTTTTATTTAAGTAGTGTACCGATGTTAAATTCTTTAAGAGTTGCATAATTTTTTAAAAATGTAGTAATTTAAGTAGTGTACCAGTGTGAGACTCTTAAAAAGTTGCGTAATTTTTTCAGACTTTTATGGCAGTCGCAACACTTTGACTCAAAATCTGAACTTTTTAGAGATTAATTGATTTAGCTTAACTTTTTAGGTTAAATTTTAAAAAGTGTTTTGCACAAGGTGGTTGAATATAGAGATAGAGTCTTAAATTTTGTAACTTGTACAATGTGACGTCTGTTAGCGCAAGAGAAATAATTTTCCTTGCGCTAACAGACGCCACATTTTACAAATTACAAAATTTAAGCCTCTTACAAGAAAAATACCGTAAACAGACTTTGAACTAAAAAGTGAGTTTGAATTTAAAAAGTGTTAACTTTTTTTTCTGCATACATGTCAATAAAACAAAATTGTTGAAAAATTGATACTTTTTACTGTTGATATGGTATTGTAAGCTAAAAATTATGGTCTTTTAAATCCGTATAAAAAATGTGGTACTTTTTCATCATTTCATTTAAACGTGAAATACTTTGCTCATTTTATAACATACAAAATTTTTATGTTATAAAATGAGTTACGCATAAGGCAGGGATGCGGAATCCCAATAAGGCTCTGGCTTTAAATCTTTATTTTCTTCTAATTTTTTGTACCCAGTTTAAGAACTCATGAATACCAAAAATTAGGAAGAAATAATAGTTTTATGACGTTCAAACATTTTGGGAATCCGTATCCCAGACAATAAGATATAAACATAATTCGCACACACAAAATCCTTATTATTTTTTTTTGTTTTCTTTTAGAACTGGTACAGACAAATTCATTTACAACTAATACTTCGTATAGTATGCGAACATATCCCTTTAGTTTACAAAATCAACTCTTTTATAAAAAGAACGTGACATTAAATGCAAACGATGTATGGTTATTCAATTTAGCTGAGGAAGTCAACGTTTTTAATGTAACGGTGGCTGTCAAAGATAGCTATTACAATTTTGATTTGATATTAAGTTCTGGCATAGGTGCACATTGCTTATCCTCATATAAAAAGGATAGCTGTTTTGAAACAAAATATCAAAGTAATAGTTACTATGAAATAAATGTTGGAATCTATAATACTATTACAAAATATATTAAGTTGTCAGCTGAAGTTACCGAGGAGCTACTTTACTTCATTGTATACACCAAAGAGTTAAAAAAACCTTGTAAGTAAAAGAATATTTTTTTGAATTGCTTATTTTTTATCTTATGAAGCATTATATAATTAAGATGAAAATAATATATGAATAATGATATATAAATATATAAACAATGAAATAATTTATATATATATATATATATATATATATATATATATATATATATATTCTTAAATTATATCATAAATTATTAGAAATGTACCAATCCATCGGCATCGGCACCTGCTTCGGTGACCATCGGCCGATGCTGATTGGTTCAGAAAACAGATCTGAAACTAAAAATCTTCAGATGGTGCTAAAATGACCCTTAGCGTTATTACCTAGAGTATAGGAAATAAATTTAAAATAGAATTACTGTTGTAGGTAAATAACAAGTCTAAAATATTTTTTGAGGAACCATAGATAGTCTGGAAAGTAGGAAATCTGATATGCTGTGTAAAGAGGCTGTTTTGGTATATATTCAGTAATGCAGATAGCTTCACCGCCAACTCAACGTTTGTCTTGTCGTTCTTTACGATATAGGTTATACCAATCAATATTTGGTACTGAATCATTTTGAAACCATGTTTTACAGACAGCAATAACATGATAATCAAACGTTCTAGATATTGCAATTTAATTGGCCTTTTTATTATCAAGAGACGTTGCATTAGTAAAATAACTTTAAACGTTATAATTTGTTTTTTTGTCAAGTAGATTTTTATTTTTGTATTTTAATTTTGTTGGTAAAAGAGTGGAAGAAAAGTAGTAATGTTTATGTAGTGGTTTGTATATTTTTGAGTTTGACAACTATGCTGCTTTGTATATGATAACGAAAAGGGTGAAGTTTTTAAAATGATATTACTATTTACTTCATTACGCTGAAATATATTTAAACTGATAGTTTAAATATCTTTCAGCCTCAGTCATTTTTATAATTGTCTTAATGTTTCAATTTTTTTGCTGCTGTTGGGTAATGAGTCTAACCTAATCTAAACTTTAGAAAAGAGTGGTCTATAATTAAGTAAATAATGTGAACTTAAAAAAATATTTTTTTCGCATTAACTGTACTTGCTTTGCTCATTGTTGATTTCTGATTATATATATATATATATATATATATATATATATATATATATATATATATATATATATTTACATATTTTTTTGCGCTTAAATTAATTGTACAATTTTTTTTTACTGTTTTATTGTTAGCTTGATTTAAAAATTAATTCTTATTAATTATTTATTATTATTTTAACATTTATTCTTAAAACAAACTATCAATAAAATAGTTTTCTTCTGTTTTATTGATAGTTTGTTTTAAAAATGTTTTTGATTTTTCAATTAATAAAATATAAATATTGAATTTATATCTCTAGAATGTTATTTTCAGCAATTAATAACATATTTGTAAAACATTAAAAACTATAAAAACTTTGTTCTTCAAACAATAAGGCACTCAAAGACAAGTTTATTATTTATTAATCAATAAAAACTTGTTACAGACGTATTTAAACAAGGAAATAGATATAGAAAAATTCAAAAACTTAATAGTATTACATTTACAGGAGCAGGAGGAGGAGTAGGAGCCACTGTAGAGAAGTACAAAAATTATGAAACATTTGTAGTTTGTACAGGACAAGGTCAAAAGCTGAAAATTAATTTAGATGTGAAGAGTTGAAACAGAAATTTTTTATATGATTAAAATAAATTTAAAGCACAAAAAATATAGCAAATCATCTTAAAAACTTAACAGGAAACACAATTTCACAAACGAAAAGAAAAACGAACTTTGCAAAGAGGTGTTATTTAATGCGAGGTTAATTTTGAAGAAAGTTCGTTGGTCCGATAAATCCAAGTTTAATTCAAATAAATCTGATGAAGCACAAAAAGTTGAGCGATTTGTATCTAATAGAACATTTATGGAGTTTATTAGATAAAAAATAGATTATTTACTAAAAAAGAAAACTTGAGGAAAACTGTAATAAAATCATGGTCTAACATCAACAATAATCAAATCAAATGTCTAGTTGAATCAATGTCAAAATGCTTGCTAAATGTATTTAAAGCAAAAAAAGGACCAGCTAAATACTAAAGTAAACTAAAAATTAATTGGTTAGTTCAGTAAAAAAATTTTTGCTTATAGAAAAATTATATTATTTTAATAATATAAAAAATCAACTAAAGCAAAAATGAATAACCTTATCAAATCTTTTATCAAAACAAAAATCTCCTAAAGTACGTTTTTACTTGAGGTGCAGGTAATTTGGAAGAAAGAATTCCGAAATGTATTCACCTTTTTTTTTCATTGACATTTATTAGTAAACTAAAATCAAAATGCAATCATATATTAATGAGGTTTCTTAATAATTTAATCGAATAAAAGGAAGATTTTGAATATATTAATAAATATTTATGAAGGGTTACAATCTTAACAAAAATATTTTCAAAATTGACGTTTCATTAACGTGCTTGAAATAAAAATATTCAGATGGCGCATTGTTTTTATTAATCATTTACTTCATGTGTCATTTGATCTTTTGTTTCCGAAAAACCAATATAGATGGCGTTTATATTAATAGAGATATTCGAGTATATCAAATTACCTACGGTGTTGCAAATGTGCTGCATTTCCTCTTTATTGATTACTATGAGTTTATTATATCGTCAATGAGTTTTAAGAAATATAAATAATAAAACAATAAATAAATGTAAATAGAAATGTGAGAAATATTAAATTATAAACTAAACTATAAAATATATAAAAGATTATTTTATTTAGCAATATATGCTGTCTGCTTTGTTTAAATCATCAATACGAGTATCCCGTAATAACAAAATAGCATACTTTGTTAATTTTAATCAGAATCGATCGCTAATTACAAAAGGGATTAAAAAGATTTTTTAGGTAGTTTAAGCACCTTTTTTTGTGTATACACGTACAGTATACACAAAAATATGCCCGTCCCGTAAGTACTATATGCCCGTCCCGTAAGTAAGTTAAATGAAAAATCAAACTAGCAAATTAAATGTAATGAAAATTACCGCGTAAAAGATCTCCTACTTCTGTTTTTTTAAATAAACAATATGGTTTTAATTTTTTCGGAAAAAACCAAGGATAAAACTTTATGAATATTTATATAACACTTTTAAGCATTTAAAAAGTTGAATTTTATATTTTTAAGCAAAACTATAAAACAGCTTTTCAAATAGATGAAAAATAATATGAAAGCAATATTCAGTATTATGCAAACAGAAATGAGGCTAAATATTACCAGTAAAAAAGTAAATTGTGATCGCTTAATCCTGTTTTAGCAAGGTAATTAAACAAAGAGCATGTTAAGAAACTGTGAAGTGAGAGAGAGAAAAAATTACACACAGTTACCAAATGGTAAAAATAAAAAAGCTGATAAAAAAAGAAAGATAACAGAAAAGGGAAAAAAAGCTAAATGGAGATAAGCAAATATAAATAAAACGAATTATTTGCTGCAAGCAGTCATATTGTACACCTGCATTTCTATCAAGAGCGGTAAATAAAGTAAAACTAATGTTACTTAATAGCACCTAAAAGCAAAAAACAGTTACAATATTAAGAATGTTGAGCTACATTGCAAAATTCTAGAATGTTTTAATGCAGTTAGAGGTTCAAGTTCTTTTAAATGAAGAAATTAGGAAAAAAAAATTGTTGAATTTTAAGTATGTATTTAAAAACGACATATGTGCATAAGCATAAAGAAGAAGAAAACCCGTGCTTTTTTTGCTGGAAAATGAAAACGAAAATAATAGTTTAGATAAATATACAAGTGTAAACCCATTACACTATCTCCTTAGAAGACAAACTCATGCCAACGTATGCACTTGTATATATCTAAAGAGTTTAGAAGGGACTCTAGTAATAAATCGCGTGGATAAGATTACTTTGTAATATATATTCTTGAAGATACGACTCGTTATTTACAATAAAATCTTGGATCGCGCCAAGTGCATACACCAAGTCACACGTTGAAATATATAAACGCAAGAGGGTGAGAGAGAGAGAGAGAGAGAGAGAGAGAGAGAGAGAGAGAGAGAGAGAGAGAGAGAGAGAGAGAGAGAGAGAGAGAGAGAGAGAGAGAGAGAGAGAGAAAGAGAGAGAGAGAGAGAGAGAGAGAGAGAGAGCGAAAAGAGCGCTTTCTCTTTTGTATATAAAATCAAGAAACCAACTGGCTCCTGCGTTAACGAACTAACGCAACACTTCGGCCGGCACTTTTAAATTGTTATTTATATAAAATGTTAATGTTCTTTTCATTCACAAATGTTACTTGAGTTGATTGTTCTTTGATATCGTAATGTCTTTCTAACAGATAAAGTTTATTTGCTGTTCTTTTAATAATAACAGATTTATCGCCCGAGATAACACGTATTTCGGCAGCACGTACTTGACCATCATTTAAATATAGTAACCTTTGTATAACGCCCATTTTCCACACTGAACGTGAAACTTTTGGATCGTCGATTATCACAACATTGCCAACTTTCATTTGAAATCCCCAACTTCGGTGTGTCACGCTTTTATGCAATTCTCGTAAACTTGTTAAATATACTTCTTTCCAAACATGCCAATAGAAATCCAAAATTGCTTTTTGGTGTAAATACTTGTGTTTATCATCGCCTTGGTCTGTAGGTAAAAGGTTACTAAGATTCACAGATTCTAAAGGCAATTTTCTCCTAAACACGAGATGATTTGGGGTTAGTGGTTCGTCACCAGGTACATCGTAAAGAAATGTAATCGGCCGGTTATTTATAGTAACTACAATTTCAGCCAGAATTGTAGTCATTTTTCGTAAGTTACTCTTGATGTTCCAAGTACTTTTTTAATTACTCTCTTGGTGGTTCGAATCATTCTTTCGAATATCCCTCCCCACCAAGGAGCTGCTGGAACGTTAAAACACCATCGTATACGTCGTGAACTCGTGAAGCTTTAAATTTCTTCAGCTGAGAAGTTATAACCATTATCACTTATGAATTGTAAGGGTGCGCTAAAGCAACTAATAAAGCGTCGAAGACCACGAGTGCAAGCTTCCGCTGTACAATCGGGCACCAAATCTAAATAAAGAAAACGTGTAATACAACATGTAGCAACAAATATCCACGCTTTATATATCATATTAGATTCATAAATATTTTTAATCATAATTGGATCGCAAAGATCTACTTCCACGTACTTAAATGCATACTTATCACTAACTCTCGATAAGGGTAGAGGCGGAGAATTCGGATACTTATCGGATATTATTCGGATACTGTCAAATCTTCTAGAAATGTAACAATTTCTAATTATAGTCTTAATTAGACTACGAGCTTTTGTCAACCAAAACTTAGTTCTTAATTCACTTAGTGTTTCTTTAACACCACCATGTTTAGTAATATAATGGTAATGTAAAATAATTAATTTAGAAAGGTAACTCTAATTAGGTAAGTATATAAGAAATTTAGAATCAAAGGGAATTGGTGCGTTACTAAGACGACCTTGACAACGAATTAATTCATCAACAGTAAAAAAATCCTAAACCTCTTTTTAGTTGATTGTGAAACTCGCTATTAAATATACTTTTCTGAATAAACTTAATCCACAACAATTCCGCATTATTTAGTTCTAAAGTAGTTATTGTATAAAAATCATAACTGAATTCTTTTTTAATAATACCAACAAAACGCAATACTAAAGCTGTAACATTAAGTAGACGATCGTATGTTTTAAAATTCCTAATATTCATAAAATCTAAATTTAAAATCGAATGTTCTAAAGTAATTAAAGTTGCGACTTCAGACAGAGAATCTCCTTGCTTGCTTAAATCAAATGAAGGCCATGAAACAAAATCATGGAAAAGAAAACTTGGACCTTTAAACCAAAGGTCATTATTTTGAAAGGTACTAAATTTACAACCACGAGATATAATATCTGCGGGATTTCTTTCACTTTCAATGTAATTCCAAAAATTAATATCATACATAGAACGAATTTTTTCTAAGCGTTTCTGAACAAATGCTTCATATTTTTTATCTACATTGTTTACCCAATTAAGACAAATAATAGAATCAGAAAATAACTTGACGCAAGAAATATTTAAAGCACAAAATAATTCTTTGTATACAACTAAAAACAAATTAGCTAATAATAACATTGCCCTTAATTCTAATTTAGGAATAGTATTTTTAAGCAAAGGAGAAACTCTGGATTTAGAAGTAACTAGACAAGAATTCGAAACTCCCTCAGCGCTACTCCTTAATAAAATACAACAACCATACGCTTTTAGGCTCGCATTGCAAAAACCATATAACTCAAATTTAATATTTTGGATGTTGTCTACACACTTTCTATACCATCTTGGAACACAAATAAAAGGAACTGAACTTAAATCATTAATAATATCGTTTCATTCAATCAAGATATCGTCTCCTATAAGTGAATTCCAATCTAACTTTAACATACATAATCGATTGAAATAAATTACATCTTACAATAATAGGGTTCACTAATCCCAAAGGATCATAAAAACTTGTAATGAATCTAAGAATACTTCTTTCAGTAAGTTTATTGTCCACAAAATATAATAAATCCTGAAAGGAAAAAATAAAGTTATCTTCAATTTTATCCCATTTTAAACCAAGAACTTTGGTTATGTCACTTGAGGTTGAATCGTCCTCTTTGATTAAACTATTAAGCTCCGTTGAATTTGACTCGAATTTTCTAAGATAAAAACTACCTTCTTTTAAACACGATTTTGCTTTATTTTATTTTAAAAGTCCTTCGGATACGAAATCGAAACTTGCATTTAAATCATCAACAAGTAACAATTGAATTAATTTCTTGCTAAAATAGCGTGATTAATTAAGGTCGCAGATAATAAGAAAGGAGAAGAGGTTACGCCAAACAAAACTCGACACAATCGATAAACACTTAAATCAGCACTTTTTAATTTATTATTGTCTAAATCAAATAAGTCTTTATACCATATAAATCTTACAAAGTCGCGATGCTTTTTAGCTAATGTAATATTTAAAAATGCTTTCTCAATATCGGCAATTAAAGCAATTCGCTTTGCAGGAAAACTTAAAAGTATACTATATAATGAAGTTGTAAGTGATGGTCCTGAAAATAGACACTCATTTAACAAAGGACCAGATGTGAAAGTACTTGCATCGAAAACTATACGCACCTTTAAAGTTAGTTTATCTTCACGTATTACAGGACGGTGAGGTAAATAGTGAACGTCACCAATATTTGTTTCAAAAGTGGAGACTTTCTCAATAATGCCTTTAGATAATTGATCCTTAATAACATTATTATAAGATGCAAACAAATCTCTATCGCTTGCAAGTTTTTTCTCTAATGCTAAAAACCTAGACTTGCATAAATTATAATGATCGCATGATGGTTAATTATAATTAAAATTATAATTAACCATCATGCGACCGCTTATTAAATATCCTAATTTAGATTTAATCGCTACGGGACCAGTAACTCCCCTTATAATTGAATTTTCCATAAATTTCCAATAAAAATTGCTCCTATTAAAACATCAACTAATAAATTTTCTTTAGAATTATTTTGATCGGCTAATCTAAAACCCTTTAGATGTTTAACGGGTGATGCGTAAGTTATCGGACAAAATAAAAACGTCAATAACTTATTTATAAATAAAAAAACAAACTACTATTATATTTTTTTTAAATAAAGCATTTATCTTTTAATAAAGATATATTATTTTTTATATGAAAAAACACAACCATCTGCAATTGATCTCAATTTTGCTCTGAGGCCTTTCATATGCGACTACAAAAAGTTTAAATCAATTTCTCGTAGTTTTAGTGTAATGCGATCAATCAAAACTTGGTCTGTTGAAGCTTGCCAATCTCCCTCGTAAACCTTATGTGCCAAATGTCCCCAAAAATTTTCAATTGGTCGTGCTTGAGGCAAATTTGGGGGATTGGATTCTTTATCAACGTAATAGACATATTGGTCCATCCAATTTAGAGAATCTTTAGAATAATGAGAACTTGCTAAATCTGGCCAAAATAAATAGTTAAAGTCTCCATGATACTTGTGAATAAATAGAAGAAGTTGCTTTTCTAAACATTCATAAATATAGATTGATGAATTGATCGCTACAGCCTTGGAAGTGCGAAACAATGGGTCGGACATACCACGGTCAGATATGGCTATCCACATTAACAATATTTTTGGAAATTTCTCTTTTTCTATAAAACGAACACTTTCTGGGCATGTCTTTTTTTTTTGTGTGTAGTATCCAGAATTTCCAGGCATGTTGTCCCCTGCAAAACAAAAGTATTTTTCGTCATCGATGACTAGAAGCGATTTCGTGTTATAGAGTTGGTTAACTAGTTTCCTGCTTCTTTTCTTTGCCTTTATTTGTTGTTCTATAGTGTATTTTGGAGTCTTTTCACGTTTTCTATATTTCATAATCATTTTTTTTTAACTGACGACCAATTGTCGATTGACTTACACCGAATTCAATACCTATTTTTCTCTGACTGACCCCTTTTCGATTGTTGACAAGTCTCGTTAATTCGGCTTTCTTTTCTCTAGTCCAGGATGTCGGACGACCAGGGTGCTTTCTAGCAGAAAACGGTTGAACAGTTTCAAGTCTTTTTAGGTTATCATATATTGCACTTCGAGCAAATCCTTCCTTTTCAAAATGATTTACGATTTTTTTTATTTTTTTTTATTATAGGTTTATTTACAAAAAACATTTTTAGTCGCTTTCGAAAAGAGTCTCGTTCAGCTGCATTTAACCTCATTTTAAATAATTGTGCTTCAAATAATAAAGTTTATATTTTATAGAACGTTTATGCCAACGCATAAAACTACAAAAACTAATTAGTATGCTCAAATAATGAAATTAGGATTTGTCCGATTTGGCACAAGTCTCAGGAATTCACGTAGCTTAGCTGCGAACAATTATCAAATAAAATTCGATATGTAGCAAATCTGGAATGAACTTCATTTTTAACAGTAGCAAATGCTGTTTGTAACAATCCGGTTTCAGTAGGTTGAAGAACAGATTTAGAAGCAGAAAGAAAGGATGTACTCGCTACTGAAGTCAACTTGCCGTCTTTGTTATTATATTAGGGACTTTAAGCAAAGACAACGGGTTTTTTTGACAACGGTAAACTTAAGGCGATTTTAATTCCCGTTCTGAGTTTTTCCGTTTTTAGTTTTATAAATTAAGCAAATTTATCTAAGCATTCGCGTAAACAAATATGGCCTCCTTACGAGAAACAAAAGAAGTTATTTTAGCCGCTTATAGCCAAAACGAGATTTCAGATGAAGAATTCCTATTACTGTATGATATAAATTCCAGTACAAATTTTTACTTTCCATATCAGAAATACCAACATTTTGAATTAGATTTAATGACAGATGATGAATGTTTTTCAGAATTTAGATTTTATAAAAATGACATCTATTGTATCGCAGAAGTACTAGCCATACCTGAAGAAATAATCTGCAGCAACAGATCAGTTTTTAATGGCATAGAATCCTTCTGTGTTTTTCTAAAGCAATTTGCTTACCCTTCACGCTATTTGGACTTAATTCCTCGTTTTGGTCGACCGATTCCCGAGCTATGTATGATGTCAAACGTAGTCATGAATGGAATATTTTCAAATCACCATCACTTGCTTAAGAGTTTCAACCAGAATTGGTTAGCTCCTAATCAACTGGAGCGATATGCTTTAGCAATACATAATAAGGGTGCCCCACTAGATTTTTGCTGGGGATTTGTTGATGGGACAGTTAGACCTGTGTGCAGACCTGGACAAGACCAACAAGTATTGTATAACGGGCACAAGCGAGTTCATTCAATTAAGTTTCAATCAGTTGTGGCTCCAAATGGACTAATAGCAAATCTGTTTGGGCCAGTAGAAAGTTGCAGACACGATAGCTCAATGCTTGCCTCGTCAAATCTGTATAACTTATTACTACAAAATAGTGTAAGACCAAATGGAGATCCTTTATGTATTTATGGAGATCTTGCATATCCACTGAGAACTTATCTTCAAACCCCTTACAGTAATCGTTATGCATTAAATCCAGAACAAAAGGAAATTAACAAAGCTATGAGTAAAGTAATATCGTCTGTGGAATGGGTTTTCGGAGAAATTATTAACTATTTTGCATTCCTGGATTTTAAAAAAAAACTGAAAGTACAATTAAGTGCAGCGGGAAAAATGTATCAAGTTTGTGCATTATTAACCAATGCTCACACTTGCCTTTACAAATCAAACACATCCAATTATTTTGAGGTTGAACCCCCATTGTTAGAGCACTACTTTTTATAATGATTCTTATATAATTTCAGGTGTTAGCAACTATATAAGTTATAATTATTCGTGTTTTATATTTTCTTTATTAATAATTATCTCCAACTTAAAATGTTTAGAGTATCAAATTCCATAATTTTTACTATAATTACAATGATAAATCAAAATTTATGAACAGTATCTTATTGATTATTTTATACCAAATTGGAAATATGTAACAATTTATTATTTAAAACTGACATCTTTAATTGATTAACTTGCAACTAATTTTCTTTTTTATTCAAAAAATAAACAATCGTTTTCTCAAAATGTTATAGATTTATTATTCATCACTTACCTACATTTGGTGACAACCATATCAAAAATATAGAATTAAAATATAGAAACAAAGAAAATATTTACTATATTTATCTATCTTATTGTTTTTGTAAAAGTTGCACAACTAATCCAAGAATTTGCTGATTTTGTTGAAGAATATTTGAAAACATTTGATTTTGTTGTTCTTGACGAGCTCTCAGCTCTTCTCGCTGCAGATTTAGTTCTTGTAATCGTAATTCACGATCTGCTTCAGCTTTTTCTCTGAGATACTGAATAGTCTCAGTTCCTGAACTTCTTTGTTTTTTTGAAGGTGGAGTAGTTACATTATTTTCTGTATTTTTACGTGCTTTTGTTTCCATAAAGCTTTCCATAGACTTTTTTCTCATGTCCTCTGCTTTCTCTCTCTTAGCTTCCTCATCATTTGTTTTTCATTATGAATCAACTCTTCTTCGCATACTTTTATTTGTTCTAATACACTTTCTAAAGCTTCATCAACAGGAGTGACCTGAGGACTAATTCCACTTGCTTTCTCTTCAGTCTTCTGTTTAGATAAATATTGAGAAACCAAAAGATCGAATCTTTCTCTTACAGCACGAGCGTCTACTTTAAAATATATATCATCATTAGATCTCGAACAAAGATTATTTGCAATTGTTTTCCACGAACTTCCCTTTTCTCTGCTTCTTGTTTTATGTTTATAAGGTTCTATTAACAGTATTTCTCGTAACAGCAGTTCGTCTTTCAAAGGACTCCACACCATAATTTTTCTAAAAAGAAAAAAGAAAATATTTACAAACTATTGATGACATTTTCTTTCAAAACATTTTAGTCAACTATAAGTCATAACGTTCTTCAAGCTAAGTTTAGAGTTTAGAAAAGTTTATTATTGAACTTTTATTTTTAATGGCAGGGTTTTAAAAATAACTCAAAAACAAGCCTAAAATATTAGTTATATTCTTGTTATAAATACAACAAATATATTTATACTTAAAATAAATCATATAAAAATATACATCACCTTTTTCTGCTAATTTCGGTAACTTCAACACTTTTTTCCATTTCAACGCAAAAGCACGCGTTTTTGAAACAACCGCAAAATGGCTTTTTCCCGTATTAAACTAGTTCAGAACGGCATGAGGATAAGGGAATCACCGTAACTGGGCATGCGTAGTAAAAAAAATATGACGATTAGTCATAAAATCCCGTTGTAGATACGCTTCCGTCGTGTTTGCTTAAAGTCCCTATTTATCTCTATTATCACTGTCACAAATAGATACATGATGAAAACGATTGCATCTAAAACATTTTAATTTTGATGAACACTTATTGCTATAATGTTTATTACTAAGACAACGAAAACAATATTTTTTATCACTTAAGATCTTTTTTCTAGCCGTAATGTTAGTTACTAATTTACACTGATGCGATTTGTAGTTATTATCGCAAAATAAACGCACAGGTGAATAAGAGTCATTTTTCTTATAAATATAAGCTTTCTTATCATATTTACTATTGGGATTATTACTCGAATGCGATGTGCAGGCAGTGAAAGATAAAGTATTTGAGTTGGAACAATTAATGTGTTCTCGCGCTCTTAACTCAGATTTTAAAATATCGAACACATCTTTTATTTCCCAGGTTTCATCTTCATTTAGTTTACGACTAATAATTAAATTGAGCTCCTCTGGAAGCTTTTCAAGTATTATTGGGACAAGTAAAGACCCATACATCGAAGAATTAATACCAATATTTTCTAGACTACGTATTTCCACAGTATTTAGAAGATCTCGCAAAGAACTTACATTTTTAATATTGTTAATGCGTTCAAGTTTTATTAGTTTTTTCATTTAAAAGGAAACTGTCAACTGCTTATTTGAAAATCTTTGTTCTAAAATTTATAAAGCTATAATGTAATTATCGTTAGAAAGCGACAGACCATTAATTGCTGAATATGCTTGTCCTTGAACCAAGTTCCTTAAATAAGTCATTTTTTGAATATTACTTAGGTCATCATTTTTATTTATAGCACTGTCGAAATTTTCCCAAAAAAGTTGCCATTTTTCCCAATTGCCGTCAAATGCTTCAATTTTCAAGGTTGGAAGTTTAATTATTTTATTACTTTTAAGTATTACTGTAGAACTCGCATCGTCGTTAGATTTAATAGAAAATTTATTTAAAAAATTGTTTATTTTAGAATTCTCTCTCTTGAAGCTTAATGTAAAGTCAATAGCTAAATCATTGTTAATTTGTAACTCATCCGCGTCATCAATTAAAATTAAAATTTCATTAAAATCTTAATTCTCTCAAATCTATCCTTCGCCGCTTCTTTTAAATTAATAAGTTCTGATAAATTTTCATTATGGTTAACGTCTTCCATTAAATCGTTGGCCTGATCGAATATTTTTTTTTATAGAATTAACATTCATAGTTCGCACTCTTCTTTTTGTTGTTAGCACAAACATTTCACAAATCTAAAGTCAAATTTAAAGAAGAACTTTTAACTTAAAAGTATTTATTTCAAAATAAAGAAAGACATTTAATTTTAGAATGTTTGAATTAAATAGAACGTTTTAAGGTTCAAATTTTCACGGACTTTAAAATTCTTAATAGCGTGTAATAATTTGTTTAAAAGAAACTTATCAGTAAACGACAAACACAAAGCAATAAAGTAAAATTCAAAATGGCAGACAGTATTTTAAACAACTGAATTTAATCTTAAGAAGTTTCGCAAAAGGATATCGCAAATCTTGTCTAATTTGACCTTAATATAATTTAATGTAAATTTCCTATACATACGATATGTTAACTTAAATATAGCCTAAAATCAGTAATCATAAACTTAAATCTCAAATAATAAAATCGCTTAGCTGGTAACTTGGTCTTTAAACGTAACTCTTTAAACGTAAATTAATATATAATAATCTGTAGTAGTCTTATCATAAATCTCAAAAAAAAATCAACTATCAAAATAATTGATAAGAAATAAAAACAACTTAGCTCGTTAAATCTTCGATTATCTTTTAAATCGTGGGCTCCATAAAGAGTTTAGAAGGGACTCTAGTAATAAATCACGTAGGTAAGATTACTTTGTAATATATATTCTTGAAGATACGACTCGTTATTTACAATAAAATCTTGGATCGCGCCCAGTGCATACGCCAAGTCACACGTTGAATAATACAAACGCAAGAGAGAGAGAGAGAGAGAGAGAGAGAGAGAGAGAGAGAGAGAGAGAGAGAGAGAGAGAGAGAGAGAGAGAGAGAGAGAGAGAGAGAGCGAAATGAGCGCTTTCTCTTTTATATATAAAATCAAGAAACCAACTGGCTGCTGCGTTAGCGAACCAACGCAACTGTATTATCAAATTATAATTCTTGCACTGAAAAAGCTTACAGATTGCCGTGAAAACGTTCTTGATTAATCAAACAAATTTCCAGACACTTGTCTTTAATGTCCAGACAACACAGCTTGTTGGTTTGGTGATTGTTATCATAAAGAATGTGGTTTCAAAAAAAAGTATTCACTGCAGTGTGGTAGAACAACCGAGGATATCGTTGAGTAAAAACAATAGAAAAAAGAGAATTAAAGGAAATGTAGCAAATAGTTTAAAATTGCTGTTTTTAATACCAACTGAAATATTCAAATTCCTTCCATTTTATCTGAACGTATTTATCAAAGGGGCAATAATATAAACCAAAAAAAAATATTTTAGAAATCAAATAAAGTAAAAAGGATACTTTACGATTATTGTATACTAACAAAATGCTGTTCCTCTGAGTCTGAAACTACAACTTCAAAAATCAAAACAGCTAAAACAAAAAACAAAAAACAGAATCTATACGAATTGAGGTTATTATGTATTTTTTTTTTAAATATAGATTTTAATTTTTTATCGAATAGAGTGAATAAAAATATGATTTTAGACAAATATTTTAAAATGTTATTAATTTTTTAGAATACTTCAACTATTCCCGTAATTAGAGGGAGGAAGTATATGAACAAACAACTGATAAAATATTAAGATAATATTTAGATTTAAATGCATATTTTCTTCAAGATAGATATTTAAAAATCTGTTTGTTTTAATTGATAATAAATTATATCCCTTAGGTAACATTTATTTCTGTACCGTAAGTTACAACAACTTATAGATATATATGATATATAAATAAAGAGCTAAAACAAATTATTGAATAATTTTATGCAGAATGCAGTTTCATGCAGAATGTTAACTACTTGATTTAATTTGTGAAGCTTGTTCTTGCAGAAGTGGAAGACTAGATAGATAGTAATATGGGCAGAGTTTTTTTTCATTTAACGATTGATTTGTGATGTACAACGCTCCTATTTTGAGAAAAAATTACTTAATATAGATTTTGAATTAAGATCGGAATCAATAATAAACTTTTGTTTGAAAACAATCATTATTTTTTGAAAAATTTTTCAAATATTTTTTAAACTATTGGGGGGTATACCCTTATTGCATTAATTCGACTAATGTATTAAAATGATTTATATATCCATTTTTAAAACGTTGTTTTGTAGTATAGATGTACTTTAGATATTGCATTGTGCAAAAGTACTACAAAGTAACCTTGCTTGAGAAAAAATTACTAAATACATTGTCATTCACAAAAGTAAAGCTTTTTTCTTGCTCAACCTTTTAACTTCAAATTAAATTTTATTGACGTACACATAACCCAAATAACAAAATAGACTTGACATAAACAAGTCTAGACAGCTACCTCATTTTTTTCAATATGTGTTATTATATAACAATATAATAACATAATGTCCGTGGTTTAGCCAATTGCGGTAAATTTGTATGAGCCCTAAAATGTGAAAAAAGTAAGAAAAAACTTTTTCGACACAAACAAAAGCTCTGACGGTTTTTTTTGCATGAGCAGTTTGATAAAACTGTGAGTAATGACAAAACATACACCTAACGTTAACTAATGTATTTTGATTGTTTTCAAGTACTCAGAATAAAGTATCGAATATTGGGTTGAATTGGTTGTGTTAACAGTTGTAAAAGATTACCCAAAATCAAAAAAGAAGCGGAAACTTCATTTTGGCCTAGTTGACAAGTTTTGTACTTGGAAGAATGTCTTAGAACATTTTTGCATTTAGTGCACTTAAAGTACACAAAAGCATTTTTAAAAATTTCAACAGCGTCCCTATTATATCCCTATCAGAAGTGAAATAGAGACATACATCTCTGTTTTTGGTGCTCTATTTATTCCAATCGGGATCAATGAGGACAGACAGAAACCAAACAAAAAATAAGATCAGTCATTAATTTCATTTATCAAATTATGCATAACTTTATAGGAGCAGTGTATGTTCATATATAGCAATAAAAAAAAAATGCAAATATAACTGTGTTTTCAGTCAGTGGTACCAGAAAAACCTTAAAATCTGTCCCTATTTACCTACTAAGAATCAATTTAAATCCTTGCTTTAAAGTAAATAAACAACCTTGAAATATAAAGGTAATTTATTAACTTTGAATCTTTTAAAGTAATTTTTTTTCTGGGGGTTGGGGAGGGGGAGGAGGTTGGGTTAGGAGGGGGGTTAGGTGAAGGATTTTTTCTAAATGCATGTTTTCTTGTTAAATTTTTTCTGTTGGGATTTTTTCTTTGAGAATTTTTTCCTAGAACCGTTAAATCAAAATAAATTTAAGTTATAAATTAAAAAAAAAAGACAGTCAAAAGCAACGTTTTTTTTATTATACGAAAAAAAAAATACTTTTTTTGCAGCCAACCAGTAGTTAAATTGGGATTTACTAGAATGTTAATACAAGAGTTAAAAGATCAAAACAACTGTTGATAAAAAAAAAAAAAACAAGAGAAAGAGCTAGATGGATAAAAGTTTTTTCAGCATCAGTGGTTCTACTTTTTAAAAATCACTTGGACTACTTTAATTATTACTCGTCTTTTTTTCACTCATATAACTACAAACCAGTCAGTGGAGTGAATTACTTATTATTAGCAATTTTATTGAGTCTTTATAAAATAAAGACTAGATAAGATATTAGAAGTTTGTCAAATAGATTGTTAGGCAAACTTCTAATGTTTTATCCTGTTTATGTAGATAAGGATATAAATCCTATTGTTCTAGTGCTGATTTATTAACAATAGTAACAGGTTTATGCATTAGATCAAGTGGCGAGGCCGACAGTATTGCTTTTGACATTTCAAAAGCTTTTAATAAAACCCGGTTTGCTTGTCCTAGAGAACTATGACCTCTCTTTAGAACGTTTTGCATTTGTAAGATTGCATCTCTTTTTTTATTTTAAAAATACTTTTATGTTTATTGCAAGACCGACCACATGTTAAAACTAATCAAATTGAAAAAAGTAGGAGAGTGCTTTTCATCAGTATAAAAATATCAAAGGTACTGTTAATATTGTGCAATGAACAACTGAGTTCTGTTTGGGTTAAATTCAACAACCACTGCCAGCCAACATAACCTGTCACAAGAAAAATCCCATTCAAGATTAGCTACTTGGCATTACTTTTTATTAAAACTGTAAAATACAGAAAATTCATCAGCAAATTTTAATCACTTTTGTATTTGGTATATTCCAGTATGCAGTAATACAAGATTAAATTAAAGAATTGTTAAAACACTTTTAAGGTTGTGATAAATTTTGTTTGGACTACCTCATTATTATTAGGACTTTTAGAAAATATAAAAAAGTGATTTTGATGGCTTACAACTGATTAAGCTGTTTCTTTGGGATACCAGGAAAAATATCTTTACTCAACTTAGTAAGTAAATTAAAGGAGAACATTATAAAAATAGTATTGCTTTATCGGAAAAGTAAAAGTTTGAATCAAATGGGGTGTTCAGCTTGCCTTTGGTGATTTTTGTTAAAGATAGATTACAAAATTTTTGTATGTCAGTTTTCTCCATTCAATTATATTTATTTAGGTATAAATATAAACAAGTCAAAATATTAACTATTCAGAAGAACTTGAAAGAAGCGTTGATAGTATAGAACCATAAACATTAAGCTTTGCTGTTGTTTTATTCCTGCCATACAACCTAGAGTTGAACCAAAGGTCTTTTTATGAGATATCAACCATGCACTCCAAAATTACTTATATCCTCATTAACATAACGTTGTTATTATTTTAATATTTTACAATTGTTATTCAGCTTATTTTTTTTATCATAAGTAAAAGTTAATGTAAAATGGTTTACATACACGCCAGCCTATTAAATGATAAGGTGTTCGAGGCCGCATAACTTTTTTAAAACTTTATCTTGGAGGCTCTTTATAAGACAATAATTGGATGCAGTTAACATCTATCCATGATAAATTTTTTTAGTGTAGATCTCAACCAAGAGCCTTAAGCCAGGTGAATATTTTAAGTTAAATTTTCTTCATATTGTTTTTGCGTAAATAAAAAAGTTTTAAAAGCCAGCAATAGATGTAGCAATTTGTTTCTTATAAGTATACAATTATAGTATACAATGTGATACTAAAAAAAGCCACCTAAATTTTTTGTAAAAAATGCAACATAAGCTATTTTAATCTTTTCTTAATTCTTTTATTAAGTTTTCTTTTGTTTAACTTTTTTTTTGTTTATTTGGAGATAAGACCCAGTTTTAATCAGTTATAGCTCACAACAGACAAATCGACATTCTTTACGACTGCATTAATAATGCGACCATTCCGTTTTTGATACATAAGGTTTTTACTCTAACCAAGCAACGTTTTTTATTTTACTAATGTGTTTATATTTTTTAACCTATCAACAAATAATTGAGTTTTATTATTTTTAATGCTTCTGTAAGACTATCCTTGGTCAGCAGCTACAGTTAGCATAATTTCATTACTGTCAGCTGTTTTTAAAAGTATTATATGTGGCTATTTTAATTTCTTTTTTAAAACGTTTTATTCATACAAAGATTAATCTTTTATTTACATACATGTGCATATATATAAATATATATATATATATATATATATATATATATTATATATATATATATATATATATATATATATATATATATATATATATATATATGTAAATTATGTTAGTGTATTTTACAAATAGAGTGCTCAATGTTCTTAAAGAACAGAGCAATAATAAATTAGTAAAAAACACTTATCTAACTTTTACCTTCGACTTGAAGTTTCACCATTGCTGGATCATCAGGAAGAGTTACTAAATCTCAAAAAAAATCGATTTATAGAAAAAAATATTTATTTTAGAAATTTTAATTTAAATTAGAAATTAAAAAATTTTTATAATAAGTTATAACTTCCTGTAAAATATTTTTTTCTATAAATTGAATTTTTTTTGAGATTTAGTAACTCTTCCTGATGATCCAGCAATGGTGAAACTTCAAGTCGAAGCTAAAAGTTAGATAAGTGTTTTTTACTGATTTATTTATATATATATATATATATATATATATATACATATTTTTAGCATATTTTAATGCCCCGGCTTCAAGCATGTATTCAATTTATGAGGCATCATTCTTCTCCAACAATTTAAACGTTAACTTTAACACTATTCCTCAAATATTAAATCTTACTACTTCTAACATTCAACCTATAAATTCATTCAATACAGAATTTGATGGATTTCAAGTTGCATGGTTTACAATAAAATTAAGTAAAGTTCAATTAGTTCATCAATTTATTGTTATGTCAAGCAACAATAATGGCTTCAATTTTATCAAAGGAATATCTTTATCTTTTCGAATAAATGAAACCAGAAGTTTTATTATATACAAAGAAAATAATGAAGTAAAGGTAATATATGTTAGTTTATACATTACATTTGATATATGTTGGTTAAATCATAAAAATTTTTTTAATCATTTGCTAAAATAGTTGTAAAACGAATGTGATTTTTACTAAAAAACTTAGTTCTTTATTTGACGCAATCCTGATTAATGCTCACCAATAAACTTTTAAATTGGACTTGAAATAAAGTTAATTTTTAATAGGGTATTAAAGTTACTTCAAATTTGATTTCGATAGTCTTTATGACTAACTTTTAGTTGGTATAAAGTCAAAAATCTACTTTGTGTGTACCTTGATAAAGTTAAGTTTTCGTTTTTTTCATTGCTCAAGAAAGTGTTTTAAATTCTTAATCTTTAACTTATCAGTTTATTTAGGAACAATATAAAATAAGTTTGTTTTAAGAAAAATAGTACAACTATTACCTAATATTGTATACTATAAAAGAGTTAAATAGCACACTTAAAAAGGTGTTTTAAATATATAAAAATGTTTAAATATTGTTGTACTGACAATTTTATAAGTTCAAATATTTTTATAAATTTTAACTTCATTATATTAATTTTAAAAAAGCACCCAAAAAAAAACAACTAAAAGTTGTACAAATAAGTGTATAATTTGCAAACTTGGTAAGTTTATGGAAAACAATGCATCTATTATATATATATATATATATTATATATATATATATAATATATATATATATATATATACTATTATATATATATATATATATATATATATATACATAATTTGTTCTTTAAGAACATTAAGTGCTCAATGTTTTTAAAGAACAAAGCATTAATAAATTAGTAAAAACACATATCTAACTTTTTATTATGTTGAAGATAAAAGTTAGATAAATGTTTTTACTAATATATATATATATATATATATATATATATATATATATATATATATATATATATATATATATATATATATAAAATACTGAACTTGAAATAGTCAGCAGCCACAAATAACTTGGAATCATGCTCAATGAGAATATTGATTGGGATGAACAATGGACAAAAGTTCACAGCAATATCAAATCAGTACCTTATCTGTTCAAACGTCTTATGCAAATTGGAAACATTCAGCTAAACCTTTCACAGGTCTACTTACGCAATTAGCCACTTGATATATAGTGCTCCTATTATCACTCGTGCAGTGCTGCTGCAAAAAGGGAGATCCAACATTTTTATAAAAATGCCATGCAAATTATTGGAATTAATGTAACCAATTCAAGCAGCTTCAATATTATTTTTGACATTGAAGAGTTACTTGACAGGATCTGTATTATTATACTCGAAACGATCCTTGCAGACCCATGTCATTCTATAACCACTAAACTAACTCAAGCCAACAGCAGAAACCCTAATAGATTTCAGTATGCTCTTAACACCGCAAAAACTACTACTTACCAAAAAGCTTTTATTCAAAAATACCTCCGTATCCTTTGTGATAGCGTCTGTGACCTCTACCTCCCAAGCAATATTGGAAGCTCTACTGCCTTTTTAATGCATAAGTAATATGTTCCTTCCCTGTATTCTTAGCAAACTAGTAATATTGAAGGAAAGATAAAATTGTACAATTCATTACTTGTAATGCTGTTCAATTTTAAATAGAGATTTATAAAATAAATAATAAAAAATATATATATATATATATATATATATATATATTATATTATTATATATTGTATATATGTATATATGGATATATATATATATATATATATATATATATATATATACATATACTATATATATATATAATATATATATATATATATATATATATATATATA
>NC_088931.1:51552500-51567500 GCF_038396675.1 Hydra vulgaris
TGTATTTATATATATATATATATATATATATATATATTATGTAGATTTATAGACATACTTAAGTTTATAATACATTCATATATTTATTTATATATATATAAATATATATATATATATATATTTATATTTATATATATATATATATATATATATATATATATACATTTATATATAAACATATATATTTATATGTATAGGCATTGTTTAGATTTATTTACCTACTTAAATTCATATATATTTATATATATATGTACATATATATATATATATATTTTTTTTTTTATACATATATATATATATATATGTATATATATATACATGTAGTAGTAGTAGTATATATTTGTCACAACAAAAGTAAAAATAATTTACAAAATACAAATCATAGAATGTCAGATTATAGTTAGTTTTTGTGAAGCTCATATTGCAACTTTCACTAAGGATAGCTGCGAGCTGTAGTAAAATTAGAGCTTACCGAGGCTCGCTTTAAAACTGTTGACAGTCGGAGAACCGATTACTTTATCTGGTAACATATTCCATGCATTGGCAATGCGATTTTGATAAGTGGAAACGAGCTAAATTATTGCTGTACTTTTCACGGTGAATTTTTTCTCTGTTATTTGCTCTTGGTGGAATTGTAATGAGAGGACAGTGCCAGTTGACTATGTCGATGTTATTAATAATTTTATATTTTTGAATGAGGTCACCACGTTTACGACGTTCAACAAGAGAAGATAGGCCAAGTTGTAAACATCTGGACTTGTAGTCTAACTTTTTAGTTTGTCTGGTATATTTTGTGGCTCTGCGCTGTATTGATTCAATAGTTTGTTCATCCTTCACCATATGAGGGTTCCAAGCTGGAATTGCAAACTCAAGTGAAGGACGGATGTAGGTGGAGTAGAGTTGTTTCCATAAAGAAGCATCACGAGATTGGAAAGTGTGTTTTAGGATTCCTAGCATTTGATTTGCTTTACATGAAACAATGATGGATTGGGTTTCTGCTTTAAGATCATTGGTAATTTGAATTCCCAATTCACACTCAGAGGTAGTTGCTTCCAATGTAGTTCGAGTCGTTATTGAACAAAAGCCTAATTCCTCCATTGAGTACTTGAAAGGTGTTAATTTTTTTGGCCGAAGTGCATGACCTTGCATTTCTTTGCATTTAGCTCCATGAGCCAAGATTTAGTCCACTGGACAATTTGGTCAATATCTGATTGGAGTTGAAGTTGAGCAGCAAGTGAGTTGACAATGCTTAGGATTTTAGTGTAGTCGCGTAAATCTTACAACTGTTTTCTTTGCTTATTACATCTGGCAGATCATTGATGAAAATAACAAATAAAATTGGACCCAAGACTGATCCTTGCGGAACTCCACTTGTCACAGGTAACCAATTCGATTGAGTGTCGCCAAGGACGACTCGTTGAGACCTGTTGGTCGAAGGCTTTTTATCCAATTGAGAAGATTGCCTTCGATTTCGTACATTTTATATTTGTAAAGCATTCGTTGATGTGGGACTTTGTCAACAGCTTTAGCAAAATCCAGAAATACGACGTCAACTGGTAGCTTTCTGGCTATATTTCCAGTCAAGAAGTCCATTGTTTCAGGAATTTGTAATGCATGCTTTTTCTCTAAAAATCTATGTGACTATTTGATAAAAGATTGTTTGATTTTAAATGCTGCATGATTGCCTTCTTAACTAATTTCTCCATTATTTTACACGGAATCGAGGTGAGGGATATTGGTCTGTAGTTTGATGGGTCGATTACCGAGCCCTTCTTATATAAAGGTGTTACATTTGCTTGGACCATGAGCTTGGAATTTCACCATTGTCAAATGACTTTTGAAAGATGAGAGTAAGTGGAGAAGACATTGAGGTAGAACAAAAGCGTAAAACGTGAGGACTGACATTATCTACACCAAGTGATTTAGATATATCTAGTGCTGAGAGTTTCATTAGAGTGGCCAGAGTATCAAAAGATATGCTATTGAGGATTGTGTTAGTTCTACGATCAAAAAGGGGAAGATTGTCATTGGATGGCTCTTTGCTGAAAACTGATTGAAATTGATTGTTAAGTGAGTTGGCTATTGTAATTTTGTCAGAGCTAATGATCTCACTGGAACTGGTGATTCGCATAGATGAGATCTGATTTATTACAGAGCGTTTACTATTTATGTATGAAACAGTCTTTTAGGATTACGCTTATTATTGGCAAGGGCAATTTCGAAAGATTTCAGAGAAGAATGACTTAATTTTTTAACAAACTTTCTAGTTTCCCTATATTCCCCAACCTGTGATGTGATTTTCCATTTTGAACTGACGTTACGAGCCCATAGCGATTTTTTAAGACGAATAAGAGATAATAGTTCTTTTGTCATCCATGGTTGGGAGATAGTTTTGGCATACAAGGGGTAAACTGAAGACAACATTCATTGTATTTGTTGAGCCAAAGTTGGTAACATTGTTCTACATTTAAGTCTTTAAAAATAGATGACCAGTCAAAATTATTGAATTCTTTGTTGATTTTTTTGTAGTTACCATGCTTGTATATAAACTTAGAGCTGTTGAAACGTGATAATTTTATGCTGGAAGCCAGTTTGTAATGCCAGGTGATAGTGCAATGATATTGATCAGACAAATCGAGTGGAGGACCGATTTTGATTTCGCTAGCACGATATGAAGAGTCACATATGATGAGATCAAGAGTCTTTGTCATAGGGCAATTAGCAGGTTTAAAAGTAGGGACAGTGACAATTTGGTGAAGATGACAATCTTGAAAAAGAGAGACAAATGAAGAACTGAGACCAATTTTACTAGAGGAAAGACTGAGTTGAAAGTCCAAGTAATCTCTAGGAAATTGAAGTCACCAGCAATGATGATACCGTTGTATTTTTTAGTCGATATTAAAGTTTTGGCATGGAAAATAGCACTTGAAATCTCTGAGAAGGCTTCGATACCGGAGGATGGAGGTCTATAAATGCAGCCTAGGAGCAGAGTTTCATTCAAAAGCTTTTGTTCAACCCATAACTGTTCTGAATAGTAAGGAATATAATCTTTGTATAGTAGGGATTCCTCTATTTTGTTTGAGATGATTTTACTATTTATGTATATAGCTACACCTCCTCTGATTTGGTTGCGACGGTCTGAACGATAGAGGTTGTAGTTCTGAAGAGAGGGAGTTGATTGGTCATTGAACCATGTCTCGGTGATAAAAATAATGTCAAAAGAATTGTTTTCTGCAAGTAAGGACAGTTCGATGAGTTTCATTGGATTAAGGGAGGTTGCATCGGTGTAGAAGCACGAAAGATGAGATAATTTGATGGAAGAGCTGGCCTTGTTAAAGAATGTTGAACTAGTGAGATGTTGAGAGCAACTGAATGGCTTCAGCAGCTGATTTCCATTTGAGGAATGGATTCTTCTCTCTTCCATTGATGTTGACTGTTTTGGATGTGTCAATGCATTTGATTTTTTCGCTGCGGATAACAAATCGAAAAGGTTTGTCAAGTAAATCTTTTGCCAATAGTTCTGCATTTTCTGTAGCACGCTTTTTGTTCAAGTTGTTGAATGTTTCTTGTTCGAGAGGTGTACGGTCTGGGCGAATGTAGACAGATTTTAATTCATCTATTGAGGCAAGTCGCTTTGCATTAGATAAGAGATCAATGCGGTGCTCATTCGAGTCAAACTCAATGATGATCAATTCATTTGTTTCAGTTGCTATTGTAGTTAAACTGGTGGTGTTGTTGATCTTTTTTGTGAAATGCCCAACAACTTTAAAAGCAACATTATAGTTAAGTTTTTTAAGCATACTTTGAACTGAAATTAGCCTCTGATTATTGTCAAAGGATTTTGGAAGACCGACAATTATAGCTCTTTTTGATTTTGTTTCTACAATTTTAGCATTTTTGTTGACTGCTGTGATAATTGCTTTATTGGCTTCTGAATCGTGCTTGACTGCGCTTACCCAGTTAAGAGTTGTGGTCAAGCTCGGAGATGCCGACTTTGGCTGTTGAAAAAGATTTGCTTTTAGAGTAATATTTTCAGTTTCAAGAACAGATACGCGGGTGAGAAGCATGCTGACTGTGGCTATTAGTTTTGATATCGTAGCATCAAGCTTTTGAGAAGCAGCTGAATGGTTACCTTGACCAAGGCCTGGCCAAGGTACTGGCCAGTTGGCTGCTAGAGATGCAAGTTGGTCAGTTGAATAAGGTGTAGTCATTATCATCAATGATTTACAAATTGCTCAATCTGATATTTTATATATGATAAGAGGGCTACCACTCTGAATAACAGTGGATTACCTCGTGGTCGAGAACTTATTACACAGGGACTTATTACAGAGGGACTAAAAAGATTCAGCATGTGTTTTTTTCCGTGCATGTGTTCGTATGTTTCAGTTCAGTATGTGTTTTTTTCCGAAATGAGTTCAGTTGAAATGTGTTCAGTTCAGAAATGTGTTCAGTTCAGTATGTGTTTTTTTCCGTACATGTATATATGTATTTGTATTTATGTATAAATATATAAATACATGTATATATATTTATATATTATACACTTATATATCATACAAATTATATATATATATATATATATATATATATATATATATATATATATATATTATATACATATGATATGTATAATTATATATATATATATAATATATATATATATACATATGTATATATATATATATATACCTATATATGTTTATATATATTATATAGATATATATATATTATGATAGGTATATATATAAATATATATATATATATATATATATATATATATATATATATATATATATATATATATATATATATATATATATATATATATATATATATATATATATATATATATATATTAATACAAATCATATGTATATAATATACATAAATATATATATATATATATATATATATATATATATATATAAATATATTTATATATATATATATATATATATATATATATATATATATATAACCATATATATATATATACATATATATATATATATATATATATATATATATATATATATATATATATATATATATATATATATATATATATATATATATGTTAACAGATTACAAATAATGTTAGCAGATTAGTTTGTAGTACAGAACAAATGTACTTCAACATATATATATATATATATATATATATATATATATATATATATATATATATATATATATGTTAACAGATTACAAATAATGTTAGCAGATTAGTTTGTAGTACAGAACAAATGTACTTCAGAACAAATAATGATTGTAGTACAGAAAAAATAATGTTTAGTACAGTATGTAGTACTGTATGTAGTACAGTATGTAGTACAGTATGTATGTATGTATGTATGTATGTATGTATGTATGTATGTATGTATGTATGTATGTATGTATGTATGTATGTATGTATGTATGTATGTATGTATGTATGTATGTATGTATGTATGTATGTATGTATGTATGTATGTATGTATGTATGTATGTAGTACAGTATGTAGTACAGTATGTATGTAGTACAGTATGTAGTACAGTATGTAGTAATGTTTAGTATAGTATGTAGTACAGAACAAATAATTTTAGCAGATTAGATTGTAGTAACTTTAAGTTTTTGTATAGCA
This sequence comes from Hydra vulgaris, assembly GCF_038396675.1. Taxonomy (NCBI): domain Eukaryota; kingdom Metazoa; phylum Cnidaria; class Hydrozoa; order Anthoathecata; family Hydridae; genus Hydra; species Hydra vulgaris. The sequence goes on from NC_088931.1 coordinate 51,558,128, forward strand.
AAGCTAAATTTGATAAAATTTCTGATTTTATGTCCAATATTGATTGGGTGAAGTTGTACGAAAACAAGACAGTGCAAGACATGTACAATGAATTAATTTACTATACCACTGAAGCATGCAATTTGATTGTTCCAACCATAGACATTTCACAAATCAAAAGCTTAGCAACTCTTTGGATTAATAACGAAATCAAGCAGTTAATAAGAAGAAAAAGAAATTTAAGATACATAAATTTTGCTCACAGATGGAATTATGTTAAACTGACAAAGAATATAAACAGTTATGCAAATTTGTTAAAACAGAAATATACAATGCTCGATTTTTATTTGAAAAGAATCTAGTGTTAACCTCAAAACTTAATCCTAAACTGTTATATAAGTATTTAAACAGTACAAATTCAATAAAAGACTCAATAAAGGCCATGAGAATGCCTAATGGCAATTTATCCCATGAACCAAATAAAATTGTTAACTGCCTAAATAAGCATTTTCAAGATGTCCTTACTATTGAAAAAAAAGGAGATCTTCCACCTTTTTATCTCGAATTAAATAATGTAATTAAATTTAAGGATATTGAACCTGATGATATTAGCTTTGAGTTAGTTTTATCTAAACTTAAATCACTAAAAGACAATAAATCACCTGGAGCTGATAAACTTTGTTCAATAGTCCTCAAGAATTGTGCTACATCGTTTTTTTTACCACTAACTCTTTTATTTAGAGAATCACTTAAAACCAGTCAACTGCCAATCCAGTTCAAGTCAGCAAATGTAACACCTATATATAAAAAAGGTGACAAAACAGTGGCCAGCAATTATCGCCCTATTTCACTAACTTCTATTCCTTGCAAAATATTAGAATCTATTATAAGAGAAAGAATTGAAAAACATCTCGACGAAAACAATTTACAAACAATCCAACAGCATGGTTTTGTAGAAAGAAAGTCTTGTACCACAAATTTGTTAGAGACTCTTGACTTTATTTCTTCGTGCAATAGTGATGGTATACCTGTTGATGTAGTAATGCTAGACTCTGCTAAAGCTTTCGATAGTGTTCCTCACAAGAGACTCTTTGCTAAATTAAATGCATATGGCATTAATGGCTTAGTTCTAAAATGGATCGAAGTTTTTCTAAATAATAAAATACAAAGAATAGTTCTAGGTGAAGTTGTTTCTGAGTGGGTTGAAATTTTTTGTGGCGTGCCACAAGGCTCTGTTATTGGACCCTTAATGTTTATTATATATATTAACGATTTGCCAAGTAAATTAATGAATAAGTGCAAATTGTTTGCTGATGATACTAAGATTTTGTCCAAGGTAATTTCTGATGAGTGTACCTCAAGTCTACAGAGGGATTTAAATACATCATTTAAATGGACAGAAGACTGGCTTTTAAGTTTAATGTTGATAAATGTGAAGTAATGCACTATGGAGTAAACAACAAAAAGAATTCTCTATATATTAATAGCATTAAACTACCAGAATCAAACAGCGTAAAAGATCTAGGTGTAATATTTTCTAAAAATCTCAAGTAAGAAGATCAAGTTATTTATGTAACAAATAATGCAAATAGAATGTTAAATCGAATTAAAAAATCGTTTGCAAGATTGGACTGTCATTAGCTTAAATCACTATACGTAACCTTTATTCGTTCATTTCTAGAGTTTTCAGTACCAGTATGGTCCACGTACCAAAAAGGTGACTGTAAAGTAATTGAACAAGTTCAGCGTCTAGCCACCAAACTGATTAATCAATTAGGTTTTTCACTTATAAAGAACGATTAAAGGTTTTGAAATTGACAACTCTAACTAAACGAAGAAAAAGAGGTGATATGATCCAACTATTAAAAATGATGAACAACATTAATAAAACAAAACATAACATACAAACTGTTCAAAATCATGTTAGAGGTCACTGTTTCAAGAATTACAGGGAAACAACAAAATCTCTCTCTCTCTCTCTCTCTCTCTCTATATATATATATATATATATATATATATATATATATATATATATATATATATATATATATATATATATATATATATATATATATATATATATATATATGTATGTATGTATATATATATATATATATATATATATATATTTATATGTATACATATATATAAATATATATATATATATATATATATATATATATATATATATATATATATATATATATATATATATATATATATATATATATATATATATATATATATATATATATATATATATATATATATATATATATATATATATATATATATATATATATATATATATATATATATAGACATATATATATATATATGTGTATATGTATATATATATATATATATATATATATATATATATATATATGTATATACAAAAATAGTACACGGGAAAAAGGGCATAGTCATATTTATAAAGTTTTGATAAAGTATACTTTAATCATTTATAAAAGTTTTCATATAAATCAAAGAAGTATGTAAATTAGAAATAATTATTTTTTAATTAAATTATCCGAAGTTTAATAAAGTTTCTGTTACTTTTAGTAAAAGTTATTTCCTCGTTTACATACTTGTAAGCTTTATATAAAAACTTAAATAAATGGTAATATATACTTTCTCAAAACTTTTTAAATGTGGCTATTCCGATTTTTCCTGTGTACTCTTTATATATATGTGTATATATATATATACATTAGACTGCTTCATTTTGGGGTCATGAAAAAATTTAAAGTACCATGGAGTCTTATCTGCTGCGCAGACCCCTATTTTATTAATAGAATTTTTTTTTTTTTCAATTTTGACCATTTTTAGGGGTTGCTCAAGTGCCCCAATTGCCTGAATTTAGACCTTTTTAAGCCTATTTTTGGCATATTTGAGCAAGTTCTAAAACTCAAAGTAATTAAATTTTTTTTCTTTCCAGAGTTTCTTCTAAGTTAGAAAAAACAAATAAAAATGCATGGTATTTTTATTTATTTGAAATATTTCATGCAAATCTATTTATAAAATCCCAAATTTAGAGCAATTTTTTCCAATTTTTACGCAACGTAATAACTTTGTTGATATGTAAAGTCATTAAACGTCTAGCAATTTGATTTTATATATTGCTTAATAATAGTGTTATTTTTTACAAATATTATGCAATATTTTTATATTGTTTTTTTGTTTTTCTTGGAGGTTTTTCTTTTTCCTACATACTTCCTTTTGTAATTGTGCATGAATAAAAGTGAATCTTGTCTTTTTTCATCCTTTCTGGCAATATCAATGTTGTCCTTTATGAGTTTAACAGTTCTTTCAGAGCAATCATTAACAACTGCAAGATTAAAAATAGCATCTTTAAATTTTAAGTAGAAATCGTTACAATTCCAATACTCTGGCGGGGTTTTCATCCATTGACAGTCACTTTTACTCTGCCCTATCATAAGGAACAAAAGCCACGAATTTTCTGCGACCAATTCAACTAAGCTTGGTGGCTTCGGTCCACTGAAGTCTAAAGAATTGAGGACCTCCATGTTAGCTTTTATTCGGGCTAACGAATATTTATCTAAGCTACGAAATTCAAAGCTGTAAAATTTTTGAGCAATTTCACCTCTTTCTTCACAGTTTTCATCAGCTAAGGCAAGAACAACAAGGTAACGGTCCAGAAACTATGTGTGCTGTTTGATTGATTCAATGACTGATTCTGCCCCAATCAAATTGTACTCCTTAAACCTATTCATTTGCCAAAGAGCTCATATATCCTGGATAAACAAAAAATTGTTAAGTAACTAGCTTACCTTAAAAAAATTTATATTTTAGAAACTTTTAATCAAAACTTTTTATTTATAATAGAATCCTTATATATATATATATATATATATATATATATATATATATATATATATATATATATATATATATGTATATATATATATATATATATATATATATATATATATATATATATATATATATATATATATATATATCATACTTGTTAACTTGGTACCTACCTGACGAGGAGCCGCAAGTGACTTTTCAGCTTTGAGAAACCAGGTAGTATAAAACAGCCACAAAAGTTGCCACTTCAGTAATTTCATTTTTCAGTCGATTTGTCAGACTGGGTATTGCATCCATCATAAGCTGGAGCTTTAGGTAGTAGATACCTATAAAAATATACATTTTTATTTTTTTGAAAAGCTAAATATTTGATCATGTATAACAAATTCATTTTTTTTTGCTATGAAGCTATAATTTTTAACTTTGGACTTTTTCCTATCATAAACCTAACTCTCTACCTTTTGCCATAAAACGGGCATGATGAATTGCTCCGGGTGTACAAAACTCTACTTTTCCTCAGAAAGCACCATAAGTGTAAGCTCTGTCAGCTCAATGTAGTCCTTCCTTGTAGCCCCATCCTAAAAATTAAACCAGAAGTATATTGGTATAATGCAATAAACATAGGTATGTATACTTTTGTCTTATAAAGAATAATAGAATTAAACAAGAAAAATCTAGGATATATTACTACTTCATAGTACATATTGTATACATAACTACATATTAAAACATCTAGTCATCGGGCTACCTTTTTCAGGGACCCATGGGTGATAATATTTCTGCAGAACGTTATGCTTTCATGCTTTTGATGACCAAGCCATGTTTCATCTGGAATAGTCAATCTTCTCAACACCTTTTTATTTAAAATGTCAAAAAAAAATCAAAGAGCTCAAAATTGAAGAAATACTAGGGTACAATAATATTTTACAAAAATGTTAACCAATTTTGTAAAACCCTACCTGGTTCTCTACATCAAGATCATATTATCTGGTCCAGAAGTAGCACTACTTGGATAATTTTTCCAGAAATGTGTTATGTGTAGCTCGTTTATATGATGTCGGCATGCAATAGATAAAACTGGTCGCTGAAAAACTTCATTTACCAGTAAAGAAACAGCTCCATTTTTGTTTCCAGTGTTGATTCTGGTTGTATCAAATGTAACAGCTTGTATATTGTTTGTAAGGTCAAAGCAATTCAAGATATCTCTGATCGCATTTTTTTGATATTCGCCAGTTCCGGAAGAAATAGCTGGAATTCCCAACAGGTGCGTTTCCATGTTACCGTTTATTAATATTGCTAATCGATCTTTTTCTGATTTTTTCCCATCAGTATATTCATGACATACTTTTCCATCAAAATGGAGTTGAACTAAAATGTTCTTATTATTATTTCTGAAATTTCTCAAATGGTCCTTGATCCTCTTTGATTCATCATAAATGACTTTATCTGCTGCTCTTAATGCTGTAGAGGTTGAACATTTAAATTCATCTATATTTCCACCTGATTTAGATATACTATTAACCATGGCAGTATGCTGCCTATGACTTAATCCTTCCCCAACAGCAGTGTCAGCAGTTCTCTTGAGAATATCTTTTGGAAGTAGAACAGTATCTGGTTTGTTGACTTTCTTCTTTAACTCTGGATCTGGATACGGGAAATCATCATTATCTTCATTTTTATCGGATCCATTTGAGCTGAATTCACTCTCTGACATGGTTTCATTCAAACTTGATCTCATTTCAAACTTGGATAAACTCCTGTTAACAGAGGAAATGTACCTTGTGTCTAATCCACCTATTCTTGTTTTTCTATCTCCTAATTGGTCTAATAAAAAAGCAATATCTTCAGTCTTGTCTCGACAACTTCTTTTCTTATCAGCTTTAATGATTGCAACCAGAGTATCGAGCTCAGGTGCAATCCAAAGATCCTTTTCATCTGAGTTAAAAATTTCCTCTTTTTTTCAATTTCTGATAAAGTTTGTAGTCATTTGTTTTTTTTTTAACAGTTTCCAAGTTAGGATCAGCTTCTCTATCTTTTTACTAAAAAATATGATTTGTAGGTTCTGAACATTTTACAACACATCTATTTCTGTTAATTAATTTATTTAACAGCAGATATTTGTTATATTAATTGTTTTCCTCTAATAATATACAAATAAAACAAAAACAAATACAGTCTGGTACCTACCTAATTGTTTGTAATTGCAAAATCTGAAATCCACCCTTCAACCAAGGTGCAATTAACTTTGAAAGAGTGCAGCATAAAGACTTTTCATTATGGCATCTGATTTCAAAGTGTTTTGTCAACGGACAGTGGATAATTCTACTTTCTTTTTGTTTTGGATGCTTCTCCTTTAAATGCAAGAAGTATTGCAAAACCTCTTGCTCTGTAGAAAATTTGTCTTTTGGTAAGGATGACCTGGATTCCCCAACCAAAACATTTACTTTTTTCTTACTTTTTCCCGACATGAATAAAACTGTAGTAAATAGCTCTAATAAGCATATGAAGTAAGTGTATCATGAAAGTTATCAATAATTATTTCCCGCGTTTTTAAATGAAAATTAAATATCGTCTTTGCTAAAAAGTAATTCGCATAACGTGTTTAAGCAAGTACGCTAAAGTATTAAAGTAAATGCGAAGCGTAAAAATTGGTAAAAATCCGCATAACTATGCAATTTTTTAGTTCGCTAGACCTAAAATATTTTAAGCAAATTAAATTACCATGCATTTTTTTTTTTTCTATTAACTTAGAAGAAACTCTGGAAAGAAAAAAAATAGAATTATTTTGAGTTTTAGAACCCGCTCAAACGTGTTGAAAATAAGCTTAAAAAAGGGTAAATAAGTCTAAAATTAGACCATTAGGGCACTTGAGCAACCCCTAAAGTGGTTAAAACTCAAAAAAAAAAAAAAAATCTACTAATAAAATAGGGGTCTGCACAGCAGATAAAACTCCATGGTACTTTAAATTTTTTCATGACCCCAAAATGAAGCAGTCTAATATATATATATATATATATATATATATATATATATATATATATATATATATATATATATATATATATATATATATATAGATATATATATATTTATATATTCATGTTTTTATATATGTATAGTGTAGATTTATATACGTACTTAAATAAACATATAATCATATACATATATGTATATATATATATATATATATATATATATATATATATATATATATATATATATATATTATATATATACATATATATATATATATATATATATATATATATATATATATATATAATTATTTAAGTATGAATATAAATCTTCATATATAAATATATATATATATATATAAATTTATATATGTTTATATATATATATATTTATATATATATATATATATATATATTATATATATATATATATATATATATATATATATATATATATATATATATATATATATATATATATATATATATATATGTATTTAACGATGTATATAAGTCTACACTTTATATATATATATATATATATATATATATATATATATATATATATATATATATATATATATATATATATATATATATATATATATATATATATATATATATATATATTATTATTATTATTATTATAGTAAAATTCTACAATAGAAGTTAGACTTCTTTGAGTCGAGTAACTAACGTGACCCGACTATAGTAGACCGACGTGAGAGAGAACGGTTCCATTTGTCGTAATTATTTTTGAACTCGTTAACTGAATTTGAAGCAACTACCGAAGCAGGCAAAGTGTTCGTGGTGGCGAGCCGGTTTATAAAGAAATTATGTCTTTGAGTGTTTTTCGTTAATTCTCGTTCAATTTTATGCTTGGCACCACGAAGATGACCTGCAGGTCCATCACATAATAGAGCACTTGCTTGGTTTGTCTTCTGTTGCCAGTTAACAACATTTAGTTTTTTATAAATTTTAAAAAATTGGATTACATCTCCTCTTGTTCTACGTTCAGCTAATGTGCTGAGACCCAGATTTGCTAATCGTTTCTCGTATTTCAAGTTGCGCAATTGTGGAACAAGTTTAGTAGCTCTACGTTGGACTAATTCTAATTTTTTAATGTCTTTTAGAAGAAAAGGGCACCAAATTGGTGCACAGTATTCCAATATCGGTTTTACATATGCTGTATAAGCTTTCACAAACATACTAGGATTCCATTTTTTAAAAGTTCTTCTGAGTAGGCCAAGTACAGAGTTAGCTTTAAGAATGGCATGACTAATTTGTTCTGACCATTTGAGTTTATTGTTTATTAAAACGCCCAATGTTCTCTCAACGGATACATCTTCAAGAGGAATGTGACTGCCATTATTATTCACCATTGTAAAGGGGATATCAATGTCTGTGGAACCACCATGAAACTTTAGAACCTTGCATTTATTTATGCTAAATTCCATGCACCAAAGTCTTGACCAATCACATAAAATATCAATGTCTTTTTGAACAAACCCCAAGTCTGTAACTGTTTTTATTTTGACAACCAACTGGCTATCATCAGCAAATAGTTTGCAACTGTTTTTGACTAATTCTGGCATGTCATTAAAAAAAAGGAAAAATAGAAGAGGTCCTATGACCGATCCTTGAGGAACACCACTCTGGACATCCATCCATTCAGATGCGAAATTTCCCAGAACGACACGCTGCTTCCTATTTTCAAGAAAGTCCTTGAGCCAGGCAAGAATATTTTTGCCAAAACCATACCCAGCCAGTTTGTGATAAATCAGAGAATGTGACACACGATCGAAAGCTTTGGTAAAATCTAACAAGATGAGCAATGCAGCACAGTTGTCACTTAAGGCTTCGGTAATGATATCCAGTACTTCAAGAAGATTGGTGATGCACGATTTAGATTTGACAAAACCGTGTTGATGCCGAGATAACAGGTTATGCTTAACTAGGTGTTCAGTCATGACATCACGCATTATTTTCTCCATTAATTTTCCAACTGCAGAGGTGAGGGAAATAGGCCTGTAATTTCCAGGATCAGTACGCTGACCCTTTTTGAATATTGGCGTTATATTAGCAAGTTTCCACCCAAGAAAAACAGCCTTCTTGTCCAGAATCAAACGACTTGATGAATAGAGAGAGAGGCACACTGATTTCTTTGGAGCAACTTTTTAGCACTCTAGGATGGATTCATCGTTGCCAGTGCCTTTCGAAGAGTCAAGCGCGAATAAAAGTTTTTCAATATTGCAACAACTGAATATGAGCTGAAACTGGAGAACAAACAATTTCAGTTCTTCGAGGAAAATTTGGCGCTTGGGAGTAAGTGTCAGGTGATGAAAATGCTTTAAAAATTGATTATTTAAGCAGCTTGCAATAGACATTTTATCTACTAACTGCACTCCATTGTGATCAAAAAGAGATAGAATTTCACTTTTACAAGACTTTTGGCTATTTATATAAGAGTAAAACTTTTTTCGGCAAGACCTACAAGCAGAAATGACTTCATTCTGCAACTATAGTACAGCATCAGCAACAAGCTTTTTGACCAGGCGATTTTGTTTGTTATATAAGACTCT
>NC_088931.1:51580000-51642500 GCF_038396675.1 Hydra vulgaris
TTTGCTATACTTTGATAAATCCCTTTATGGCATCAGAAATCAGAATAAATATTGATTCAGGAGATTCACTCATGAACTTTAAAATGGATTTCAGATTTATTGAATCTATTGAATACCAATATAGTAAGTTTTTTCTTATGTGTCAGCGCACTTAAAGAGATTTTATACACAACAATCTGTAATTTATCATAATAAGTGTGATTTTTATTTTAATTTTTATGTCTTTTTATACTTTGCGTTTATTTTTACTTTTTTACTAAGTTTAGTTTTTAAAATTTAAAATAATTTCATTTTAAGATAGCAGCTATAATTCAAAATATTATCAAGCTTTATGCTAGTTTACTCAAAATAGTTTTATGCTGGATTACTTAAATCTATATTATTGCAATGCAGTATTTTATTGTTAAGAAGCAATAAATTATTAAACTAATAGATTATATAACTAAGTTAAACTGCTTTAAAACAAAGCTACTTAAATGATATAAATTATATTTTTGATTACACTTAAAGCACAAAAGAAAAATTTAAAAGTAAAAATGTTATGCAATGTGAAATTACATTATAAAAAAGTTTTAGGTTTATAATCAAAGTTTTTATATTTAATACAGTAAAAGATAACAACAAAAGTAATTGTCAAAAAAAAACTTAGTAAGCTAAAAGAGAAATTAAAACACAAAAATATAGAACTGAAAGTATCTTTAAATCATATTTTAACAGATAATTTCTAATACAATTCCCATATGTCACTTCTGTTTTTTAAACAAAATCTGTTTTTGAAACAACTGAAAAATGTAAAAGTATTTAGTTTTGAATTTTAGTAAATACCTTTGAAGGGCTGTGTGAGAATAAGATTTGAAAAAATACGTCTTTGTGATTATAATTTAAATTTTTATTGCTATTATTATCTAACAGTAAGTAACTTCCTGTTATATTCAAGTTTTTTTTGCTTCACTTAAAAGTTTGCATATTTAAAACTATATTTTTTTCTTTTTCAGAAAAGCCAACCATTGAATCATTTGTATTTTCAAAAAATGATAATGAGATAATAATAAGATTTAATGTATCAAATTTAATCACTGGACTAACATTTGATACTATTGATCAGTTATTGGAGTTTTGTATCTTTTATGAAGTAAATGGTGCATACTTACCATACAAAGATAACAAGCTTTTTAATGATACTATTGTGAGAATGATATTTTTTTAAATTGTCTTATATAATCTCTTATAATTATGTATGATCAATTAAATAAAAATGGGTTTATTTTATTAACATATTTCAGTCTATGATTTTTATATATATATTTGTGTTTTTATATTTATTAAATAGTACAGTTTGCTTAATAAATAGTACTATTAGTTAAGGGAATAGTACAATTTATTTTAATGAATAGTAAAATATGCTTAAGAAACAGTGCGATTTGCTTAGCAAATAGTAATATTAGCTCAACTATTCACTAAATAAGTAATACTATTTGTTTAAATTTATTTGTTAAGCAAATTTGCTATTTGTTAAGCCACTTGTATTATTTGTTAAGTGAATAGTACTATTTGTTAAAATTCATACCCAACGTTTAACTAATATTCTCTATATGACTTTGTTTAACTTCTACTGGCAAAGTTAAATCAACTTTGCTGGTGCCTGACTACGCTTTCTTTGATCATGTTTTTTCCTAATTTTATCATAAATTTTATCTAAATTTATTGATAGATTTTAAATTTCATTTGAAACATCATTTGTTTTATTTTTTTGGATTTTCTAATTTTGCACCATCAGACATCCTTTGGTTGTACAATCTGCACAAAGATTTTAAAGAATAATGATCAGCTTTTTGAAATTTTAGAGATGTGGTTATGCAAAATGGTTAAGTGTGCTTTGATATTGCAGTTTGTTTTCCAACCATTTGAAGCAAAGCCTTTATCTTTAAACCTTTAGATCTTTAGATTCTGTGTAACTACTATCAAAGGATCTATTATCATTCAAAATTATCCAACGTTTTTTTTTCGTTCAATGAAAGCAAAATAGTCAATCTAATAGTTTTGTGGACATTTTAAATGATTGAAATTTTCAAAGTTATATCCATCTTAATAAATCACTGAAATTTTTAAAGTTATATCCATCTTTATGAATCGTTGAAATTTTTAAAGTTTTTACCATCTTTGGAATCTTTAAACAATTATTTTTCTTTTATGCTCAATTTATTTGCAATTTTATTTTATTTTTAGCATATTTTTAGAGTGATTGATAGAGTACCTTATAGTAATCTCTGCTGTCCATCTACACCAAATTTGATATAAACATTACAATACACTAATACCTGCATAAAAAATGAACGATACAGATTGCAATCTAGTTATCTTACAGAATTTTAAGTATTAGTATTATCCAAATAATCTAGTTTCTAAAATGCTTTTATAAAAACAATTCATTACTTAAGATTTCAAATGCTTTGGGTATCTAAAGATATCCAAAGTTTTGAAATCTCTAGATGTATTGGAAGATTTTTGAATAAAACATGAAACCTGACGAACAGTTTTGATCTAATTTATGATTGAAGGGAGCAAGTAAGGCTTGAGACAGGGTTGAATGAGCTCTAATTATTTAAACTTTGTACTTGTCTTTCTCATTTAACACCTGTCAACATCACCAAATTTGATATAAACATTACAATACACTAATACCTGCATAAAAAATGAACGATACAGATTGCAATCTAGTTATCTTACAGAATTTTAAGTATTAGTATTATCCAAATAATCTAGTTTCTAAAATGCTTTTATAAAAACAATTCATTACTTAAGATTTCAAATGCTTTGGGTATCTAAAGATATCCAAAGTTTTGAAATCTCTAGATGTATTGGAAGATTTTTGAATAAAACATGAAACCTGACGAACAGTTTTGATCTAATTTATGATTGAAGGGAGCAAGTAAGGCTTGAGACAGGGTTGAATGAGCTCTAATTATTTAAACTTTGTACTTGTCTTTCTCATTTAACACCTGTCAACATCAAAAAAATTTAAGTATGCCACATGTTTCATAATTATCTACCTAGTGAACAAGAAACTTTCTGGGTACTCGTCTAAAACACATAATTTCTGCTTAGGTATCCTGTAAAAAAAATTGCTTTTACCCCTTTTATAATAGTTAAAAGTTCTTTATGAATTACAAAATTAAGGCTTGTATACATAATTAATTAAGTAGCAAATAAAAATTAAATGCATATTAAAATTTCAAATAGAAAATTGTTTTATTATATTCAAAGTAGCACAGGTTTATGTAAAACTTAAACTGTGCACCTAATTTTACATAATGCAGTTCTTTATAACACTTGTCTCTTTTTTGAAGCAAAAGTTTTTTGGCTATGCCAATCATATTCCTCCATGTTATACTTTTCAATAACTCTAACATCATCTTTGCCAATGTAAGCAATGGCATCATCTGCGTACATGACGACTTGGCTGTCTATATTGCACATACATTTTCTTGTAATTAGTATTAAAGAAAAAAAAGTATAGAAGCAACCTAATTTTTAAAGTTTTACCTATAAATAGGTTTCAATAGATCAAAATTTATATATTTTTTTCAATATTTTGATACCTTTTTAGTCTATAGTGTAATTAGATAGCAATATCTAAACACTAAACACATTTAAAAAATTCATGATTTTTCAAACAAGTAAATATGTCTTTTATTTTTCACTTAAAAAGAAAGATAATATTATTTAAAAATTAATATGAATTTGTTTTTTTGTTTTTTTTAAAAGAATTTTTTATTTATTTACTTCAAGTTTTTATGGTTTTAAACTTACTCATTTAAGAAAAAATATTCCAAACTGCATTTTTTTTTGGTTATTAACTGAAAACCACAACAATTTAATAAATTTGTTAAAATAATTACTTTACAAGTGTATTATAAAACTAAAGTTTGGAAGCGAATGTCATTTTTTTTCCAATATTGAGTATACTCACAGCAAAGTAGTTGGCTAATATTTGCTTTCTATGAGAATACTCATAGAATGCTGATATCATGAGCTTGATAACACAAGTAAACTTATAGTTTTAAAAACTTATTTCAGATAATTAATATGTGTTGACTATGTCAATTCATATCTAATCTTTTGCTTTAACAGTTGGTTTTCAGACTAAATTAAAACAATCTTGAACTTTAAAATCCTAGTAATATAAATGTGAATAAAGATAGAAAAAGATCAAGACAGTATATATATATATATATATATATATATATGTGTGTGTGTGTGTGTGTGTGTGTATATATATATATATGTATGCATATATATATATAACATATATATATATATATATATATATACATATATACATACATACATACAATACATACATATATAAATATATGTATATATATACATGTGTAGATATATATATATATAATATAATTTTGTATATATATTATATTTACATATATATATATATATATATATATATATATAGAGAGAGAGAGAGAGAGAGAGAGAGAGAGAGAGAGAGAGTTCTATAGATTGTTGCATTTGGGAAGTACAGAAGGAAAGAAATGTTGCGTGTTGTCAGAAAGTTTAAGCCATTAATTTAATAACAAATTAATCGTTTTTTAAAAAACCCGCAAAAAAGCAAATTTAATCGACCAGAATGTTTTTAAAAACATTCTGAATGTTTTTAGCAATATAAACAATGTTTTTATTTTTATTTTTTTTAATAAAATGTTTTTATTTTCATTTTTTTTAATAAAATGTTTTTATCATTATTTTTTTTACTGTAAATCATGCGCGGAGTGTTGCTACATCGACTATCTTATAGCCTGACTTGCAACAAAGTGCTACTACATCAACTGACAAATAGCTTGACTCGCAACGGAGTGCTGTTACATCTACTATCTTTGTCAGCAAAATACTGAAAAAACTTTCTGACAACATATAAGAGTTCTATATATATATATAAATATATATATATAAATATATAAATATATATAAATATATATATATATACATATATATACATATATATATATATATATACATATATGTGTATACATATATGTATATATATATATATATATATATACATAAATATATATATATATATATATATATATTTATATATATATATATATATAAATATATATATATATATATATATACATATATATATATATATATATGTATATATATATATATATATATATACATATATATATATATATATATATATATATATATATATATATATATATATATATATATATATATATATATATATATATATATATATATAGTATATCAGTATACAATTATCAGTATATTTTCTCAAAAAGTTCTTCAAAAAAGTTTAAAAAAATTCATACTGAACTAAAAGCTTTTTCTAATATTATTCTAGTTATCAAGTATAACTTAAATCATAGTCTTAAAGCACAACATTTCAGACTTAATATTATTTATTTTTCCTAGTCAAGAATATGACCAAACATGTACAAATAAATTTAAATATTAGTCTAAATACATCAAATAAACTAAAATGATATACATGCAATTGTATTACTATATGATTATACACTGCGATGATTTTTGTTCTATAAAGCCTACGAGTATACTTGTAAATTGTCTCTGAAGAGAAAAATTTCTTCTTGAGTGGCAAAGTACTAGTATATTGGTAGTGTTTTTTTTTTGTCTATTTTTAGCATAAGAAATGTTAAAAAATTATATTTGATTATAAAAATGATATTGATTATAACCAGATATTGATATCTTTCCACTGCAATCAGAATGAAACCATACACTACAGCCTAAGCAGAAATTTATCATTGCAGATTTTACAACTTTGCAATAAAATAATGCCTAAATAAAAACAGCTTGGCCGCAAACAAGGTAAAACATATTGTGTGAGTTTTTTTGTTTCATAAAAAGCTTTAGATAGTGCTTTTATTTTTCACGTTATAACTCAAGTCAGTAAATTGATATTTTGAAATATGTAACACATTAGTGTGGAATTATTTGATAATAGCAACCAAGAGTGAGATTATCATCCAGTGACCAGTTCCACTTGGTTTAATGAAAGAAGATAAACCTAGATGAAAATTTTTTTTAAATTAATCATGAAAACCATGCATACGATTTTATTCAAGGGGGGAGCATTGCACTTTTTATTTTTATTTTTATTGCTTTTGTTGCATTAATTATCTCATGAGCTATCTAAACACAAAAATAAAAAAGTTTCATCTTAAAACTCTATTATACTTAGGGTTAATGAGACAATGGTTTTTAAAAAACTGCTGCTTTAGTGTTTAAGAATTTTTAAGAATTTTTACTGTTTTTGAGTTTAAATAACTTTTTGTTTATAAATAAGTACAATTTTGTTCAATACTTTAAATTAAAACACAAAATATACTTTTTTTGATAGTATTTCAAAAGTCGAAGGCTTGATGACTTATGACTTAACTGAAAGTTGTGATCTTATTTTTGCACAAATATTGGCGCACACAGAAGATAATCTTTCAATACCTGTTGATGTGCAGCTAATTGTTAATAATGCATATTAAAACTTTGTAAATAATGCATATTAAAAATAATGCATATTAAAACTTTGTAACTTTTCTGTACAATGGCCTTCATTTTTAATAAGAGTAAATTTAGTCTTCAGCTCTCTGAAATTGTCCTTTCCAGAAGACACTATTGATTATTTATTTTTCTTTAGTAATACATCAAGTTCTTCCAGGGCAGACACGGTTAGGTGTCACGTGGAAGGGGGGTTTAGGTTGCATTAAAATTTTTTCAGACTGTCGAAAAAAAAAGAAAAAGTTCTTATTTTTTAAATTTTCTGACTGACTGGTTGATATTTACCAACTCGCTGTCTAAATTTGCCAACTAACTTGTCTAAGAGTGTTAAATTTACCAACTAAATGAACAAAAAATTCATTGATGGGGGTTGTCACACATCCTCATCAATGAATTTTTTGCGTCAGCTTTGGGTTTTTCTTGTAAAGTTTGGGCTGGCCTTGAGTTCTTCTTGTAGAGTTAAAATTTTATTTGTAGAATTACTGCAATTATATTCACCCTCATCATTTGTAACTTCAAAATTAGTGCCTTCACAGGTTTTGCTTAAGTCTTCAGTACCATGTTGTTTTCTTATAAAGTGTATTACATACTACAAGATGTAGTCCAATAAAATTTATATCTTTATTGATGCTTCATCCTGTGCAGAAGCAGCAAAATCTTTTTTTATCTATATTCTAAAGCCATTTATTAACTGAGTTGCATTTACCAAAATTTTGTTTTAATCTTGTTTTATATGTTATTTTCAATTTTATCATGAATGTTAACTCCAAATTATTTTACCGCTTTTAAAGTTATCTTACCCCTTTTAAAATTATCTTACCCAACTTAAAATCTTATCGACAATCATGCTTATCTTTACTCCTTTGGCTATTTTAAATTTTATGGTGTCATTAATTTTTTTCTGTTTTTCATCAAAACATTTGTACAGAAGTTTTATTACATCACTTTCATTAGAGCGAAGTTTAATTCCATTTTGAGCTATTGACTAGTGAATGTATTTATTTCTAGTAATGACTCAAACCAAAATGCCATTCATAGCCAAATCAAAAAAAATATATTTTGCCCTAAGAAGTTGTCAGTAGTTTTATACCTTATCTCCTTTGCCCTCTCATTTGTCATTATGGTTGATTCTGTTGCTTTATCTAAGCGAATGGCACAATTTTTAAAATAATTTAGTAAGGTAGTTGTACAATTTTTTGAACATTTTACCTTTTTTTTACAATATTAACATTGTCTAAACTCTTGTAATTGCATTTTTTTACTTTTGTTGCATTTGTCAAGACTGATGTTGCTAATAATATAATTTGAAAATAAAGATATCAAGTAATCTTTTTACTCATGATTAAAAAAAAATTCTCAACTTGCTAAATATGCTTTTAATACAATTAATCATTATTCTTAATTTAGTGTATATAAAAAACTGGCACCAGAAGTTTTCCTAAAAATTTAAGAAACTCTTAAGAAACATTTAGTTTTATAATAAGAAACTTTTTAGTACTAGTTTGTGGGTTTTTTTCAATAAAAATATTAATTATTATCCTGATATTATTTACTAATAATTTATAAAAATAAATAATATCAAATCAAATTGCAAATTATTTTGATAAACATTGTAAGTACTAAAAAAAACTTTTCTTTTAGTAATCATTAATTTTTTTCTTTCCTTAAATTTTTATCCAAAACCTAAGAATGAAACTTTATGCAACTAAAATTCTTTACAATATTCAAATAAAAGTTAATTGTTAAAATGAATGCCTGAAAAAAAGTTTTAAAAAATTTGTTGCAGAATGCATTTTGAGAATCATGAAGTTTTTGAATATTTTATTGCTTTTCTTTTTTTTTATTAATGGATTTTTAAACTAGTTTTTTTTATAGGATTAGTTATAAATAGCAACTACTATTATTATTATTATTATTATTATTATTATTATTATTATTATTATTATTATTATTGTTATTATTATTACTATTATTATTATTGTTATTGTTATTATTATTATTATTATTATTATTTTTATTACTTCTATTATCATTGTTTTTATTTTTGTTACTATTATTATTAAATTGATTTAAGATAACAATTGTTACTAGTAATACATAAATATAATACATTAAAATGACAAAGCTATGTATTGAATTTTGTTCTATCATTAAATTTCTAATAACAATCACAAAAGTATGCCTTAACAATTCTCTTAACTGTTGAAATTTCTATTAAACTGTTAAAATTTCAGTTAAATTTCTAATAATAATCATAAAAGTAAGCCTCGACAATTCTCTTAACTGTTGATACACTTTTAATCTCTAGAATATTGAATTTTGAAACTGAAATATTTTTGTCATTGATAAAAAAGTAAACAACTATTAATAATAATATATAAATCTCAGTTTTTTCTTGAATGTTTTTTTCTTTCTACATCTTATTTTTTATGCTTTTTTCAATATGTTTGACTCAATGGATTGATAACTGCCAAATTTATTAGTTGTTTGTCTTTAAGAAATAACATCACTATGATTAAACATGGTTTTATTAGTGGTAATTAACAATTTTGTTTATCAAATTTTTTATTTATCAAATGCGTGATGCATTGTTTATAAAGGAGAGTTAACAAATAAAAAAATAACTAAAAAAACTGAACATTTCTGTTAAATAAAATATAAATAAATATGCACAAAATAAAGATATACACATTTAATTTAATGTGTGGCACTCTCCTATTCTACATATAATACAATACATTCAAAAATTGTGTTGCTATCTTTTTTAGATATGCATTTTTTGTTTTATTTTAAAGTTCTGCAAAGTTGTTTGATATACTTTTATGCAGGTTTTTTCAATTTCATCAGAAATATATTTATATCCTTTTCGAACATCATCACTAAAACTTTCATGCTTGAAGTTAAACACAGTTGGTGAAAGCAACTTTACTATTGCTGTAAAAGGAACTTCTTATCTTATTGGTAAGTTTTATGTTTTGAAAAATATGTTATTTAAAATAGAATTTTAATGTTGTTAAGTTTTAAATAATTATTAAGGTCATTATTAATTATTGTGTAAAGTTAAATTTTTATTCAATTCTTTACAATTGCAAACGTTATTATATAGATGAAACATATGCATAGGTGTACATCTTATAATACTATAAATATTATTAAATGTTTCTATGCATTTATTAATGTATATAGTATTTTACTTTTGAAGTTTTAATGTTTCTACATTAGAAAAATTTTCATTTTTCTAATGTAGAAACATTAAAACCTATTTTAAATAATTGATTAAACTTTTGTGTAGCCAACTTGTTATTATTATCAGTACCAAAATTTTTTATTTTTATCTTTATATCTCTAATGTGAAGGAGTCATTACAGTATTGAATAACCTTTTATTTTGTCACATTCCCCTTTTAATCCTATATTTTTCAAAATTGTTGACAAGGTATTGTCAAGACCAACTTATGCCCAGAGAAACAAGTTGAGTGTAATGCTATAAAGGGTAATATGAAATCTTTTTGAACTTTGTAGTTATATCTCATTTTTGAAGCTACTCCACTACATTACTACTTATGATTTATTTCATAATGGTTTTATTTTTTAATAATTTATTTTAGCTGATTATTCATGGTCAGTAGAGAACATGGATGCAATAAATAATTTCGTCCAATATACAAGCGTAGTTGGGACTGAAATTCTTTTTGGTGATTCAGTTAATATGCAGAAAAATAATTCTTTAAATAGGCTTATGAGCAATCATTTTGGACCAAGTTGCTACACTCAACCAGATTTGTGTGATACTGGATTTACTGTTCAGCTCAATGTAAAAGGTGTTTAATATATATTATAAAAATAATAATTGTATTACTTAAACTATTTACCTCCAAACCTAAATTATCAATGAAAATATTTATGTTTGTTTATCTTATCTTTACATTTGATATAAATTAAGTATTGTAAAATTTCAATAATTTTGTTTTTATTGTTTTTACTTTTTCAAGTAAAAACTAAAATTGGTCCGGACAACATACCTGTTAGTCTTCAGAAGTGTTCTCCGAAGCTGTTGTCTATACTTTCAAAACTATTTAACAAGTGCTTATCCAGCTTATCCAGAGTTCTGTTTTCCAGCCTACTGGAAAGCGACATTTTTTATCCCTATTTTCAAAAAAATCTGGAGAGCGATCTGATTTGTCTAACTACCGCCCCATTAGTCTTTTTCCTATCATAAGCAAGGTTTTTGAATCTTTAATTAATAAAAATTTATCTCTCATCTTGAATCTAATAACTTACTTCTAATTCATCAATATGGATTTCGATCCTTTTGTTCTACAGCTGATTTTTTAACAGTAATAACTGATATGTTTTATCGCCCGTTAGAGGTGGAGAGGTTAAGGCTATCACTCTTGATATTTCTAAAGTTTTTGATAAAGTTTGACATGCCGGTCTTCTCCTTAAGCTTTCTTCTTACCGTGTATCTTTAAGATTGAATCCTTTCTTTCCAAATGTAATACAAATGTTTTCCTCGATGGACAGCACTCTTCTTCTTATCCTGTAACATCAGGGGTTACTCAAATTTCAATCCTTGGCCCTATACTCTTTTTATTTACACTAATGATTTTTCAGATATTCTCATATCTAAGGGGGCAATTTTCACTGATAATACTACCATTTATTCTTGTCATGATAAGAAACCAACACTCTCTGATAGCTTGGAGGAGGCATTTGAGCTTGAAAAGAATCTCACTTTTGCTACAGCATAAGGCTCAAAGTGGCTGGTGAACTTTAGTTCAGATAAAGCTCAATTTTTTTTAGCCAATTGTTATTGTAATAATTTAGATCTTCCTATATTTATGAACAGTAATGTACTCAATAAGTCATCTACCCTTCATCTTCTAGGATTAACTCTTACTTCTGATCTTTCTTGGAAACCATATATCAAATCCATTGTAAAATTAGCATCTGCTAAGGTTGCATCTTTTTATCGAGCTTGACACTTTCTTACTTTGGATTCTATTCTCTATCTCTATAAATCTTAAATCCGGCCTTGTATGGATTACTGTTGCCATATCTGTGGCGGATCTTCTAATGATGCCCTTTCTCTTTTAGACAAGGTGCAAAAACACATTGTAAATATTGTTGAAATTGCTTTTGCAGCCAACCTCCAACCATTATCATATTGCCGTAAGGTTGCTTCACTTTTATTTTTCTACAATAACTATAATGGGCACTGCTCTAAAGAGCTAGCATCTCTTGTGTCATCTACTTAAATTCATATTTGTGTTGCTCGTCACTCAATCAAATCTCATCCTTTTTAATTGACTGTTCCTAAATGCTCTAAAAACTCTAATTTGTCAATCGTTATCTTGCTCTACAATCTTCATCTTTTCCCTTCCAGTAACTTCCATCTCTAATAGTGGTTGCTTGCAGCCTTGTTGGAAGCAAAGATGTTAAAAAGAAAAAAAAAATTTGGATAATGAGACACGCTGGGGTTCTACATGCTGAATAATTGAAAGATTATTACTTTTGCGCCCACTGTGTGAGCAATTTGCTACAGTAGATCAGATATTGTTTCTTTGCCCTGAAGTATGGGATAAGTCAAGTCATCTGTGCGATCTTTTAAAAAAGCCACATGATGTTGCAGTTAAACTGCAAGGAATCAACATCACTCCAGGAGAGTTCCTAAAGGAATGGTTGAAATTGAATTCTGACCAAGAGAAGAATCAAAACTATTTGCAGAAGAAATTTCAAAATCTATGCAGAAACAAGAAGAAAAACCTTTCAATAATTATATATTTCTAACTGCAGTTTATGTTGATGCTAGATATAGAATACTATTGGAAGAAAACCATATTGTGCTGTGTATGGAGACATATTGTGATGTTTATGGAGATGTATTGTGATGTGTATGGAGACGTATTATGATGTTTATGGAGATGTATTGTGATGTGTATGGAGACATATTGTGATGTTTATGGAGACCTATTGTGATGTGTATGGAGATGTATTGTGATGTGTATGGAGACATATTGTGATATGTATGTGTATGTGTTTTGAAAGTAAATAAGTGTCAACATTGGTTTAAAAAGTTTTCCAAAGGATTTTGACTTGTACTATTGCTGTTGAAATTGTTGCCTGGTAAGGTTTGAGGTAATACTTGGTAGGGTTTGATAATGGTTATATGGATCCTAAATCTATTTGTGGAGATCAATACAAAACAACTATGTGCAATTTGTACACTGTTAATATTTATTAATTTCTTACAATATAATTAACAATATTACCTTATTATAAAGAAAAAAATTTTAAACTTAAAGAACCAGCAAACTCAGTAATGCTTGTCTTTTTATGATTTTTTGTATGAAAACGTAATATAGTAAGAAAATGATTAAATGTATATATTTTCTACAGTATTTAGTAAAAAATGTATTTTTTTTTCAAAATTACAATGCTGGGCTACTTATCTTTTATTATTTCAATTGCTGTTAAAACCCTCTAAAAACCCTAATAGTTCGAAACATGAACTTCAGCCCATTTAAATTTTTAAACATTTAAAAACATTATTAAAATTTTTTGATTACTGAGTAAATTAAGTAAAATAAGATGATGTAGGCATTAAGGTAAATCTTGCTTAAAAAGCCAGCACCCTACCAATGCTGATCTACCACATCTAAATTTATTTCTTTTGTACATCTAAATTAAAATTATGAACCCAAATTTTAGCTCTTTTTTTTTTAAATTCAAAAGTTTGTTAATTGTTTTGAAATTTTCAATTTAGCTTGAATTATTTTTAATAGTTGTAATTTTTTAGTTCCATTTTCATCTCATGATGTTGAACTCAATTTTCGACCAACAAATGCTTTTTATAAAGATAGCGACGAAACCATTTTTGAGCCTGAATTAATACATTTTGGGCAATCTTACACAACTTTCTTCTCATTCAACAATGTCAATCTGCCATCAAGTGCAGCAGTTTCAAGTTTTCAGTTTTTCATTGGTTCATATCAAGGGTCTGGGTCAAATCCCAAAGACTTTTTAGCACAAGCCTATTTGTTAGTGTCTAAAGATAATTCATTTGACTATAATTTCAAAACACTGTTACCTACAAATACAACTTTATATCTTACAGATGAAGATTATATAGCCTTTCTGTTTAATGGATCTGATGCACAAAGTTATAACAGTCTTGATTTGTTGAATCTCTATAACATAGTTTCAAATAAATATTTTGGATTGGTAAAACATATAGGTATTGTCATAATGCCTAACAACCAAGTAGATGACAACAATTTTGACTTCAATAGAAATGGATTTAAGTTGGTTATATCATATAGAACAAAAGGTTATTACTTTTATTATCTTTATTTTTATTTAGTAAAAGGTAAATTAAATATTTTTATTATGTTTTTAACTTTTAATAACACACCAACACAATACATAGAATAGTAATTTTATTATGTCAGCTTGGATGTTTAAAAAATACAATGTTGCCTGTAGGTTAATTATCAAAGTTATGCTGATGATATTAATTAAAACTTTCCATTATCTGTATAGCATCACTAACAGTCATACAGTAAAAATTTGATAACTTTTAGTTTTTAATTTAAATTTTATAAATTATTTTAATATTTATAGTTTTTAATATTTATAGTTTTTTATATTTATAGTTTAATATTTATAGTTTTTATTATTTATATAATAAAAGTTTTTCTTCACAAGGATAGGTAATAATAACTTTTCTTCACAAGAATAGGTTAGAGTTTTATAAAGGTAGAGAATAAAGTTGATTTTATGGAGGTAGGGGGAGAGTTTTATAGAGGTAGAGAATAGAGCATTAAGAAACTAGCAAGTATGATTATGAGAAACAACCTTAGCAGTAAAATAATCCAAGAATAATTGATAATCCAAGAATACGGTTGATTGCCAATGAACAGTAAGCCAAATAATAATATCAACAAACTGCGATAATAATTAGTTGTAATATTTGTTTCTGTTAAAATGCACAAGTTTATGCAGGCTCCATGCGGTCACAGAGGAAATATCAGATTCAAAAATAGCTGTCTGTTCAAAGCAATCCAAATTTGACTTTTTGTTAAGACTTAAATACATAGTTGTGTCACTAAAAAAAGGCGCTTTAGAGGTAATATTTAATGAAAAACCAAAGATAAAATCTTGTGGTACCCTAGAGGTTTCAGGAAATGAAGTAGAGCATTGTCCATCAAAAACAACTTTTTTGCTACAGTTAGAAAGGAGTGATTCAATAATTTTAAAAACTTTTTCAGATACACCATACTATGTGAGCGTATGGAGAAAACCAGACATTATGTTTTGATATGTCTTTGATATATCAGAGGCATTAGCTTTTGTCTCACCATTTCCATGTATAGTAATGAGTAGTATCTCTATATTTCCATCATGGAAATATAGTATACTATATTTCCATGATGGAAATATAGAGATAATAGAGAGAAAAGCTATTAGGACCTTGTTTCAAGTCAGCATTAGAACAACGAGATTGAAATCCAAATTGATTACCAGACTTTTTTTAGACTCAAGATGAAATATTAGATGCTTTTTAACTAAGTATTCAATCAACTTATAATTGTAGGAAGATTGGGCAATAGTGGAGTCTCAGCAATCTCTAGAGTTTTTAAAAACTGGAGGTTGACATCTACCTGCAAGAAGGAAAATCAGATTAAGTTAAGCACTTGTTAATTAAATGAGTATTAAAAAGAGTGTTGAACCTTTGTAAGAATGTGACAGGTTCTCTAAACCACTGTAAGCTGTTGAAGAGGCAAGGAGGAAACTTAGGAAACAGAAGCATGATGACTAACAATGGATTAGCTTGTTTCTTTTAAGATAGTTAATAAGTTCAAGAGATGAATTAGACAAAATTGTTTTTACAAATAATTTTGTTTTATCCTTGAAAGTTGTAATAATATCAGATCCATGTAGATATTTTGATATTATTAACTCTCAGAGAATGAGTGTAGACTCATTGATGATATTGTTAAAGTTTTCAAAAAGTCTTTCTAACCTAGTTAGAAAAATTATATTTAGTAATAAACCTGAGAACTTTTTTGCAAAGCTAAAAAAAGACCTTGTTTGCTAAAAAAATTGTTTTTGTCAAAAATATGAAGAAAAAAATAAATTATTATTAGAAATAGCAGTTGCAAAAAAAGAAAACGTCATGAGAATAAGTGCTTGAAATTGGCAAGAAGAAATAAATCTGAATCCTGAATCCTGAAGATTATAAAGGGGCAGAGTTTTCAACAGAGAGTCAAAATAAATCAGACCATGAACCAAAAAAATTTGCAAAAAAATTTTGAAGGGAATCTCATTCATTCTGAAGGTAGTAGTATAAAGTGAAATGGCTGAATCTGATGTAGAAGAAGCGCAAGGTAAAGGGTTTAGTAAAATCACAGCGCGATCTGAACCACCTAAAAGAGATAAAGGAGAAAACAAGAGCAAGCTAGATCAATGTGGAGACACAAAGTTAACTATGTGTGAGAAATTGGGAACAAAAATAATTTTACGCATCAGAGCCAGCAAGGTCAGTAGTTCATTTAGTTTGATGATTGTAGACATTTAGTGTGATAACAATTAAAGTTAATAACATGATGATTTTATTTTTAGACCTGATCTGTAATACCATATATTTATATACTATAAATATGCTTGGCCCTACAGTTATACCATTTAAAAAAAACAATATGAGTGATGACACTTTTTTGGAAATGACTTAAATACCTCCAAAAATGTCTCATTTCAAAACATTATGTAAAAGGTCCCATAAGATGGTAGTATGATCAGTTGAATTATTTTGGGAGTTGTTGAAGTATTTCTATGTACTACATAAACTTAGCCATGCCAATAGTTAAAAGCAATTATAAAATATAACAATATTAGAATAAATAATGACCAAACTGATTCAACTCTTAAAAGGTGGTAGCTAAGAATTTTATTTACTGGTGATTAATGACTTCTTTTCATGATATTATCATAATAAATAAAGATTTCTCAGTAGTTTTTTATGCAAACTGTTACATAATGATTAGTTTTAGCCATAAGTATATTAAATTTTTAATAATTTCTCCATGAAAAAAACCTTTATATTCTTCATGATAGGGTCTTGGATTTAGATAGTGAAGATAATGAAAGTGATTTGCCTCTTCTGTTGATGGTATGAGTAGTGAAGAAGAAAAGGAGTTAGGCAAGATTAGAAAAGATTTTTTGCTTCTTCACCTCAGTACACTGCATTGCTGCAGTGATGCACATCAGTACATTGAATTGCTGCAGTGATGCACCTCAGTACAGGTCTTTATTATATATAAACTTAAACTTTGTATCTTTTATATATAAAATTTGTGTCTTTAATATATACCTTCTAATCTTCATCATAAGCATCTAGATCAACTTTTGGATAAAAAACTCAGAAAACCTTAGAAATTTGCTACTTTTTCTGCAATTATGCATAATGAGATCATTATCATCCTTATTTCCTTACCTTTTTTGTGTTTAATTTCTTTGCTAATTTTTGTCCCATGTTTGCTAAAGAATAAAAATGTAAATTTCATTTAAGAAAATTAATAAAATTAATTTTACCAAATTAATAAAAAGTTTTCAATGGTTTTCAAAGTTTTCTTAAGTAAAATGTTCAATAACCTTTTTTATTTGAAAATTTTTTATTCTTTTTAACAAAGTAGCTTTTAAAAAAGTTATTTTTTAAAAACAAACTTTTGAACAAAATTTTTTTAACTAAATTTTCTCATGTTTTAAAATTTTTGCTTTTCCCAACATTTTTGACAGATTTTAATTTTTTTTAGTGCCTAGTGTTTTACTGCATTTTAGGTAAATCCAATAGTATAAAATAAGTTTTATTAAAAAAACTATTTTTATGATGTAGTAATTGGAAATGAAAATTTATCATCGCATGTTACAACAGTAAACTCCATTGTATATGGACTTACTGACAGTTATTATGTTACTGGAATAAAGTTTCAAAATAAAAATTCAATAAAAGAAACTTATGCACTATTTTCTTATGATCTCAATGGATATCACTTTCTTGCTAAGGTAAATTTTTAAATCAATGAAAATATTTAACTTTATCATTTTTGACAATAATGAATACAATAGTGTTTTTTTTGTATATAATTTACACTAATAATATAGTATGTTTCTTAATAATAATATTATATACTAAAAACTAAAAAAAATAAATAAAATAAATCATCTTTAATACTAACATTGTTTATTAAAATTAAATATTTTATTTAATTTTCATAATCATTGTTAGTATTAAAAGTGATTTATCATATTTTTTCAAGTTTTTGTTAGTTTCTTAAAAAAACAGATAGCTTGACATTTTGGACTTAAGAAATATTTTGGAAAAAAGTTCGAGCTGTTTCTGAAAACCTTTTTTTCTAAATAATAGTTATTATTCTGGCTTTTTATTTTTTTTTATAATAAATTACCTGTTTAGCTTTTTTTTGATTAAAACCAAAAGTTTGGACTTGAGTTTTTAAAATACAAGTTTTGCAATTTAAATTTAAAACCTTTTAGAAAACCATGTTTATACTATTGTATTAGCCATTTGTATTAAGCCATATTTAGATTATTTTATTTAGATTATATATTTTATTATTATTTTTTGTTAGTAATATGTAGACTAGTAGTATTGTGCTCATGTCACAATCAAGAGATTTAAAGTTCAATTTCACCTTGTGCTTTTGAAAGTGCAGTGCTTTACTTGTCTGTCTGCGTGGTGGAACAACAAGGCTAGTGTGCCACGCAGTGTTTAACAGAGTTTGTGTTTATATATTTATATATACTTATATATATATATATATATATATAAGTATATATAAATATATACTTATATATATATATATATATATATATATATATATATATATATATATATATATATATATATATATATATATATATATATATATATATATATATATATATATATATATATATAATAAGCATTAAAACATTATATAAGGTATCATACTATTTATTTCTTTTTTTTAAGTAATATTTTGCCTCATATAGTGAGAGCCATTATGAAACTAATAAAACCGTTAAAAAATTGTTTAAGAAATTACAATGAACTTATCTAAATGATGTCATTGCAACATCAGATATTCAACATTTTTTAATTTTACAAAAAATGGTGAGTCATCACCAAATTGCCATTGTCACAATTTAAAATTTTTTCTTTAGATTTTGAACATTGTACACGTTGTATTGTATGGCCTCTCGAATTTTTCTTGTGTAATTTGTTTGAAAAAACAGAAGGCGTGTTAGGGTTCTCTCAGTTTATTTTACCATTACAATGTTGTGAATGTTCTACTATTCTAGATATTTTTCAGTTGGCTTTTGTAACATTTTTTTTATGTTCTTGAATTCGTGTGGAAATCTTTTTTCTTGTTTTACCAATATAACATTAAGTTGGTACACTTCTGGATGACTATTCGGAGGCAGTTTAGACTTGTTTTGGCAAAGTATATTGATCAAGGGATTACCAAAATAGGAGACTGTTTTAACACCAACTATACAAAATTCTCTTCTAAGAACGGGCTTAGTTTTGGGAACCATACGAAAATTAATTTCATCTTGAATGTCATGATCTGAACAAATTTTGTATGCTCGAGCTAAAAAACCTTTAGAAATATCAACTGCAATATTCAGTGAAATAGATGATTTTGGTTTTATAAGTACGTTTGTAATTGCATCTTTATGGTGTGTGGAAAACTCATATTTGTGAAGGGAGTGATTGCTTGAAATACAAATATCTAAAAAATTTAATTGATGTTGAGCATTTTTGTACTCGCATGTATACTGGATAGATTTATCTTATGAATTTAAAAGTATTAGAATTTGTGTCATCAATATTAGTAAATTGAGCATAGCTATCATCAACATAAGGTTTATAAGTTTTTGGTGCAATTTTAATGTTTAAGGCATGTTAAATACCATTAGACTCAATATGTTATAAAATAAATATAAACTATATATATATATATATATATATATATATATATATATATATATATATATATATATATATATATATATATATATATATATATATATATATATATATATATAAACAAAATTGAATAAAAAATTAGTAGCCAATTAAGTCAAGTGACTCCCTCTGCAGCTTTGAGAAGGTGCATATAATAATTAAAAAAATGCATATACATATATATATATATATATATATATATTATTTGCTGCATACCAACATTTTTTAAAAGTATTAACCTTTATTAGATTCAACACACTGTTATATTGATTGAAATAATGTATTCAATCAAAAAAGTTAAATAAAGAAAAATTGTTTAAATGAAAGTAAACATAACAAAATATTTTTTGGGACTGACATCAGCTTCTGTTTCTTTATGTTTAAAACCATTTAAAAATGAAGAAACAGTTGCAATAAAGGTACATGCAACTTTGTTGAATGAATTGTCAGACAAATATAAGTTTTGGTTGATGGAATAAAAGATGAAAGCCTGCTTGAGAAGAAACTGTGGCTTTTATTTGTGAAAGAGTGAATGAGATGCAATTCTATGACCAAGGGTAGAGGCTCAAATTTAGTAGCTAGTGCAGGTTCAACTATGTTTATATTGTATTTTGTATAAAAATAGACAATACACCATTACACAATATGGTACTTTTAATACTCTGATATTCTATAGCTGTTGATTGAAGTAGCTTTTCTGAGAGCTTCTTCTCTTTTAAAAGACGTTATTTCTAGATTACCTCAGAACCATTAAATTAGTTTTTAGAACTGTACCCTACATTATGAGGTAATGAATTTAAAAGTTGTTAGCAATAATCTATGATTGGAGTCAAGAATATCCAATATTTATCATCCTCAACTGGAACAATGTAACACAGGTTTACTTTTGATAATTTTTTAGTTTTTTTACAGCAAATTTATCTCCCTTTCAAATAATATAATGGTAGTTTTAAAAAAGTTAATTGTAAACAAAGAAAATAAAAACTCATGAGAAAGTTTATTTTAATAACTTCACTTCCAACAAGGCTGCAAGCAACCACTATTAGAGTTGGAAGTTACTGGAAGAGAAAAGATGAAGTTTATAGAGCAAGTTAAAAAGTGACAGTTAACTTAAAAGAATGCAAGTTATATGAATTAGGAAAACAAGATGAAGGAAGTGAATTCCAAAGAACTGATGCTCAAGAAAAAAAAGTAGATAAATAAAATCTTTAGATGATGTTGATGGCACAAGAGACACTTTAGAGCAGTACCGATTATAGTATTTATGGTATAAGAGAAAGAGAAGTAACATTGCTACAATGACAAGAGTTTTGACAAGTGACATAAAAACTGTAAAATTTGCTAGCAAAAATATCTAAAATTCAAAGGAAAATTTTAATTTTGTAATCAAATTATGAAGTGATAATAGATAGATAAAAAGTATTATGATCTGGATTTATTACGATCCCTCTAACTTGTTTTTGATTCAAGTTTAAAACTGGATCAGAAAGTAGTTATAAATCCATTGTAAATCCATACTCTGAATGGGATATGGAAAATAAAACCGGTGGTATGTCCACATTCCAAAAAGTCAAAAGGGATATTGTTACAAGACATACAAGAGGCAGAAATTTTCTGAATGATTCAACTTATGTGGTTGAAAGCTGCTACAATATAAGTTTCAAAAAAACCAAAAAATAAAAGTTTCATTAAAATGAAACCTGATGCAAAAAACTTAAAAGTTTAAATTGCTCCTATGCTAGAATTTTTTAACAATAACAAAAAAACAAAAGAAACCAAAGTTAAATTAAAAAATTAAAAATTAACATAATAAAAAAATAAAAAATACAAAAATTCAGTTAAAAAGTTAAAATTGATAGGTCTGTTTAGGTGGCTTCAAAACTCAGAAATAAAAAATCTTTTTTTCCAAAATGGATTTGCTACTTAGGATTTACTTCTGATCTGCCTGGGCTTGTAACTTAACTTTAGCTCGAGATACTTCTTGAGTAAAAGTAAAGTTGCAAGTTACCATGCAGATCAATCGAATGGAATGAACAAAGTCAATTTTGTCTTAAAACATCAATCCACCAAACTTTGTTGAAATGAAATATTTTGGGCAATTATGAACATGAGCTGCATAAGAAGTAAAAAATTGAGGCAGACATCAATTAGGTAATTTGTTTCTTACCTTGTGCAAACTTGATAAGACTTATTTGCTATCTGTGAAAAGTTTACAACTCGACTGTCCTATCTTTAATTTATAGTGATTTGATCCAGATCCATATGCAGGCCCAATTTTTGCATAAAAAAACAATTACTCCAGTCAAAAAGAATTTTAATTTATACAATAAAGATAAGGGTGATAAAGTTTAAATCATAGTTGTGTTACTATATTTTGTTTACAATTGTGGCATCATTTAAGTTACTTAATTAAAATATATTACAAACAACCCACGTGGCTTTTTAATACTGAAATAGTCTCCAAATTTGTATTATGTTTTTTTAGTGAATCAAAACAAATTTTTTAACAAGGAATTTCAAAGTGATATCCTCACTGCTTCTTGTTAATTTGCAAAAATCCTGTCTTCTTGGTAATCTTGCTTTAAATTAAAGCTCTGTATAATTTTTTCTGGTTGTTTTTTATTATCAAATTTTTCTTTTAAAGCGTTTTCAACTTTATTTTTACTTTATTTTTACATCTACTTTATTTTTTCCTTGAAGCCTTTTTTTTCATCGTTTGAGTTAAACACCAAAGATATTTAGCTAAAGATATTATCAAAAATTAAAAGTATCTTCAAGTTTTAATTCAATGAGGCAAAATCCCAGATAGTTTATAGCTATGATTGTTTAAATAAAATTAGGATTTTGTTCAGGATGTCATTGTATGCTTATAAATCTATTTTTTCACGGCTTGATATTTGGGATTGTGGTTTTTGGTATTTACATTTTTTTAAATACTTTAAGTTAAAGTAAAATTGGCTAGTATTTAATTTCTTGCCAATAACACAAAATTAACAACCTGCCTTCTTTGTTGAATTCAATGTTTGAGTAAATTTAAATAGGGTTGAATCATCAGTGGTCAGTCTTTTAGTTTCACTTTGCTGTTTACATTCTTGTCGTTTCTCGTGGAAAGATTTTAGAGAAAAACTTTAGATTTACATAATTAGCATTTTTAATTCAGATTAACTTTAAATATAAAAGAAATTCAAATCAATTGACATTAATTTTCTTTTACAAATGTTTGTTTAGTAAAATAAATTTTGTTCCTATACTCAGCCAAATGGAAATAATAATAATTTTATCTATTATATTTTATTTTGTTTTTCAAAAAATAGAAATTTTCGGGACATGGATTATTTTGCACTAAAATTTGATCTTGATTTAGAAATAATACTTTTGATAAATTTTCTTAAGAAGCTAATAAAATAAATACTGCGTAATATTAAAAAAAATTCATATTTTCAGACTGTTTTATTGGTATTTTTTAATGTTGGCTTTCAAAAATACCTCTATTTTAATATTTAATAAACAGAATACCAGTAAATAAACAGCTCTACTTGATTTAATCTGTCAGATTTATAAAATTGCTTTAGGTAATATCAGATTTTTAAGATTAAAAATTACCACTTTTTTTTTTTTTCAAATTTAAATCTTAATTTTTTTTTAATTGAAAACAAGAACTCTTTAAAAGAGACATTTTCTTTACAATTATTATTAAATTCATCTTGACCTTGGCCTTTACTTTCTTTATTTATATTGGTAAGTTTGAACAATTTTTGTTTAGTTTCACATAGAAAATACCGCAAACTGCTTAGTTGTTTGCAAGGGCATTTGATGGTTTGATTTAATGGTTTCATTTAAACAACTAAGTTTAATAATTGAGTACTCAAGATGAAAAAAGCTTATGTAAATTGGACATCAAGAGCCAAGAGAGCTGCTCACCTGGAAAGCTTTTTGCTCAAGCAATCTGATCTTACGTGAGCTATTGGTTTAAATTGGGTTTTTTAGATCTTTTAAATGCTATCATTTAATTAATGTGACTACTATAAGTAGTAGTAAAAAAATTTGTGTAAGCCAAAATATTCAGTAAATGAGTGAACACTTCAATGCGTGTATCATTATTTTAATCAGTTGATATATATCACTTTTAACATATTTGAAGTAGTCCATTTATTTATATAAAATTATTTATAAAGTATTAACTTAACTTGTTAATAAGTTATTTTACTGCAATATTTTAATAGAAAAGATAAAAACCAGGCTGTATGGTTATTTTTTTTAATTTTTTTTTTCTCTGAGTATTTTAAGTTTTTGAGATTCAGATGTAATTTTTCATGTTTTCGGTTAATGAATAATAACACATTCTGTAATTATTAGTATATTTATTAAGTATAATGTCCTCATATATTAGGCAATCTTTTTGTCCTGGTTTCAAAATTGATTGATATTTTTTTAAATGTTTCATTAGGAAACAATATTATTTTGTTCCATCTTTTTTTACAAATTCCACAAGTTAACCTCTTTATTATTCCGATAATAGAGTATCATTTTAAGATAATACTGTATTATCATAACTAACTGCGCAGAGAAACAGTAAAAATTATACTTACTGTGCAGAGAAACAGTAAAATTTATACTTTTAATATAATATCTGTACTAAAAGGTAGCCAGTTGTTAAATCAAAAAGATGTCATAGCGAATACTTTTTCCAAAATTTGTTTTTTTAACTACACAGTCTAGGGTTGTAATTTTCTTATATTCCTCCATCCCTCCATTTCCATTTGACATTCCATCCAAAATCATCAGACACTGCTTCATGATTGTTCTTTTTAATTTCAATTTTATTAACTTCTTTTTTGTTTGAAACTACCATTCTGCAACAGCTGGTCCCAAACTTTTCAATTCCTGATAAAGAAATAAAAATTCCTCCCAATAACTTAATGGAACTCATTCCTACCATCATAACAACTCCAAATATACTTCAATATCATTAACCTTGATGGTTACATCCAATATATTAATGAACCTTTCCTTCAAAGTTCACCACCTTTGAAGTGTTTATTTTGATTTTTGGACAAAAGTTTGTGATTTAAAATTGCCTTTAAACATCCTGTCACTTCCATAGCTGTTGTTACCATACCATTAACTATCAAACCAATAAAAGATGATGCACTAATTCATTTTTTATTCAAAAGTAAGGTCAGGCAGTTTCATTGCTTCTGCACTCGTTTCCCTGCATCTTTAAACATCTTGAATCCACATGTCCTTTTGAAACACCAAAGGATTTTCTTTATAGATAAGTTCTTTGCTTAGAAACAATTCTCTGCAATGTAGTATAACCCTCTGCAGTTGTAACATACTTAAAGAATTCTCAAAACATGATGCCAAGACACAGCGCCAATTTCATTGCTGTCATTTTTTTTCATGGTGTTTGAAGCAGCTCTTTTTTTAGGTAACATGGTATTGACTGGGTCCATCACTGCTTGAAATCTGGATGATTAAACCTTGAGCAATTCTACGCAAAACACCAAACTCACTGACTCTACTGACAATTTGGAAAGATAAACCAATTGTTTCAAACCAGCCAAAAATAAAATCAGTTTTCTCTCCGTCATATAACTTTTGTTTTGTGAAAAGCTCATATGCACTGTAAGCATCCACAGAGAACGCTGGTAGCAGCACTTGCTCAACTTTGTTTGCATCCTGCTTCTATTCATCTTTTAAAGCATCATAAACTGAATAAGCAGCTTTTTGAAGAAGTTGAAAAGTTCCAGTTTTTTGTTCTGCATTTTAGCCATCATATGTCTCAAACATATTGATTTCCATACCGGATTGTAATTTTCTTGCATAACACAACACTATGATTAATATATATTTTTTTTTCTTTACTTAATGAGAACCTGTCTCTTACAAATTCTACACACAATTTATATTATTTCATAAACCTCAAAAATAGCTATTAAAACCCGTGTAAGCATATTATAATTACACTTATATAAACATATTATAATTAAAATATATGACATATTATAATTAAATTATATGTATAAACATATTATAAATAAATTATATGAAGGCATTTAAAACAATTATCTATTAAAAAGCCAATTAAGTTAAATTTATCTTTTTGACATCAAAAAATATTCTAGTACTTTACATAATATAATCACAAGGGTTTATCTTTGTTATTAAAGCGTTGCAGTAAATTAACTTCTTATTAATAATTTGGATAATACTTTACTAGCTGACCGGACCTGTAAAAATACTGGTCCTTGTAAGTCTATTCCACACCAACCTTTTCTATAATTTTTATTTATTTATATATCCTAGCAGTCCGGACCCATAAAATACATGTCTTAACTAATGCTATCATTTCTATACTTTACTATTCTATACAAATCATTTCTATGCTTATTCCTTATTTACTTCAATATTTTGTAGTAAATTAATATAAGAGCGAAAAAAATTTAAATGCGCACCTTTTTGGCATACAAAGAGTTTATAAGAGACTTATAAAATGGTTTGTTTTACTCCCAAGCGCATTTCTTCAACGGCTCAGTGATTTAGCGCGCTGTCATTAGTGTTGTTTCAGGGGGGATTTAAGTCCTCCCTGAAGCGTAATCAATCTTGCTGTATATATTTATAGCAAAAAGTTATATATAGCAAAAAAAAATTGTGTTGCTTTATGTAATTATATATAAAAAAAAAACATATAATGCACAAATTTGATAGATCAGTGGTTTATTGAGCTGTCTTCTGTTATCTTTTGCAAGGGTTGAAATTTGCCCCTTAACTCAATATGTTTTCAATTTTTTCAATCTAACTGTATATTTATAGCAAAAAAATAAATGTAGCAAAAAAGACTTTTAATAGTTAATATAAAGTTTTTTCTATTATTTTCTATTATTGGGTTTTCATTTCTCTCTTTTTTTTGCCACAACAGCACCTTCTGGAGTAGCAGTACTGTTGTATTAAATTTTTTTTAACAAGTTTTAGACCATAATTTTTTTACCCGCAGCTTATTAGGACTAATTACCTGAGCACATTAACAAAATAAGTTTTTATTAGGATTAATTACCTGAGCACATTAAAAATAATCTCAATTGTAACACTTGCAAAACACATTTTGTCGTTTTCAGACTTTGTAAGCTTTGTTCGAAAATTCCCTTCTTTTTGTTTGTATATATTTATATCTTTATATATGTTATGTATATATTATCTATATAAGTTTAAAAGTGTTTTATTTTTTATTTTAATAATCAAAAAAGATTGAAAAAAAAGAAGCCAGTGGTAGTATTCAAACCATGCTTTATGTTTGACTCTGCGAGCTAACCACTAGGCCACCCTAGTGGTTAGCTCGCAGATGTCAGATGGGTGTGTTGTCTGACATAAATTTTAAAACTATTAAAAAAACAAAACACTTAATAAAATGGAAATAAATGGAAAAAAATCAAAATTAAGGAGATGTTGCCGCAATGCAGTTTTCAAATGAAAGTAAAACTGTTAAACTTGATGTTTTAGATTGTTTTAATATCATCAATCAATTTAATATCATCAATCATAATTTGAATTTTTCATAACTTAGATATTTGCATATACCTTTGTTCATGTTTTCTTTATAGAAAACTACTACTACTACAAATACTCCTACTACTGCTACTGCTATTACTGCTACTACTGCTACTGCTGATACTGCTGATACTGCTGATACTGATGATACTACTGCTGCTACTGCTACTATTGCTACTACAGCTACTGCTGATACTACTGATACTACTGCTACTACTGCTTCTACTGATACTACTTATACTACTGCTACTACTGATTCTACTGATACTACTGCGACTACTAAAACTATTAGGTTTGCCAATAGTATATAGAGATAATAATTTTATAATAATAATTGTACTACTTCAAATATGTTAAAAGTGATATAAGAACACCATATAGCTTTGGTTTGGACAAAGTGAAAGTCTGTTATAAATTGTTTTTTTTTAATTTTCAAAACATTTTTATTTTACGATTACTGTAGTTATGTTAATAAACTCATAAATCCAAAATTTTTTTATTACAAGCAAATATACTTATATTTTTACTATTTTTACAATTTTTTGTCAAAAATTATCATGGTTATTGTCATTGTTTTTTAATTATTTTGAAAAAAATTCTGTAGCTATTAAAACCTCCTTTTAAAATCATTATTGCAATTAATAGCTTGATTTTTAATACTACTTTAAAGAGAATCATTTAAAAATTACAATTTATAATTTGATAAATTTTGGCCAGTATTTTAAACACCTTTGGTACCTGCTACCTGCCAAAGCCACCATGATCTAATGTACATTGTTGACAATTGTTTATACTTGCATGAAAAGAAGCATATGCTGAGAACTTTTCAGCTTTGATAAAGTAATGTAGTCTGGTGGCCACAGGCTCTTAGAATAATACAAACAGGGCGTGCGTTCTCACATGCTTTCCTGGAAGGCTTGATGATGATGATGATGATGATGATGATGATGATGATGATGATGATGATGATGATGATGATGATGATGATGATGATGATGATGATGATGATGATGATGATCATGATGATCATGATGATAATGATGATGATCATGATGATAAACATGATCATGATAATAGTGATGATGCCAATAATGATCTCTGATTTTTCCAACTGCTGTCTGGCTTTTTTTTATTATTACCAAAGTGTTTGACTCACCTTTTATCTTGTAAATAATAACTCACCTTTTATCTTGTAAACTAGTTTATGACCATCAATATGGTTTTTAATCTTTTCTTTATACTGCTAATTAATTAGCAAAAAACATAACAATTGAGAGAAGAGTAATTACATTTTGTATATTAAAAATTTTTAAGAAAGTTTAGCATACATAGATACACTATTTAAAGAGAGCATTTGGAAAAAAAAGTATTGTCTTTTCCATATGCTCTCTTTAAATAGCCTTTCTATGAATGACAACTTACTGATTTAGTTTTCTCCATTTTTCAAAATATCATTTACTACTGAACTGTCCTGGATACTATATATCAAATCTTTTGCAAAATCTGCTCAAAGTTACCTTGCCATTCTGCTTGACACTTACTTACTTCTGATTCTATTATTTCTCTTGCTGTTATTTACTATTTTTTATTTTTTGAGCTAGTTTTTGATATAATGATATATATATATATATATATATATATATGTATATATATATATATATATATATATATATATATATATATATATATATATATACAGTCACAGACAATGTTAAGTAACATTGTTGGTAAATTCAAAACTCGAACAATAAAAACAAAATTATTTACCTTAGGATCTACATAACTGAACTAATAATTTTTTTTTAATTTTATTCCAAAGAAAAACAAATATACCTATAACTTTTTTTAACTCATTGCAAAAGTAACTCTATTAAATGAAATTAGCAATTTTTTGGTTTTAAAAGTTTTTATCATAAAGTATAATATTTTGTCAATAACTATTATTACAAATACAAGAACATCATATCTGATTTTTATTTTAGTACTTTGTTGCACCGTGTTTTACTTTTATGATTGCTTCTAAATGTCTTGGCATGCTTTTTACATGCTTTGACGTGACATCAGCATCAGTTGAATTCCAAGATTCGCTAAGAACCTTAGAAATTTATTTTCTTATTGCTTGTTTTGAAGGAGGTATTTAGATTATTGAATTTCCCATAAATTTTCGATGGGGTTAAGGTCCAGGCTTTGTGGGGGCCATTTACGACCATCACAAAGCCTTGACATCTATTTTGAAGAGCTTTTGTGCCTTTTTGCTAGTGTGTTTGGGGTGGTTGTCTTTTTAGTGGAATGACATAAATTTTTTGAATACATGTCAACATACAATTGTTCTGTCACTATACCTTCAACCTTCACAACACTGTTTGAAGCAAAACATCCCCAAACCATAAGTGAGCCACCTCCATGCTTGACAGTTTTTTAAGATTTCTTAGTAAGAGTGCATCACAAGGTCTGTGTCAAACTCGTTTTCATTTTTAAAGCTAAATATTCTGAAATTTACTCTCAACGCTGAGGTTGTTGTGCTAATTATTTTTTTTGCTGTCTATGTAGTTAGCATATCAGTTCTTGTTGAAGTCTTTGGAGGGCAACTGAGTCTTTACTGATTTTCAGCAGAACCAGTTGTTTCATATTTTATATGCATCTTTGTAACACCACTTATAATTACTTGATATTTTTCGGCACATTGTTTTTAGGTTGAATAATTGAATGAATAATTTTGATGATAAACCTAGAGCTGTTTCAAGTAACTTAAGTAGTTAAGTACCTAAGTAGTTGTTTAAATCAAATTT
This sequence comes from Hydra vulgaris, assembly GCF_038396675.1. Lineage (NCBI taxonomy): Eukaryota > Metazoa > Cnidaria > Hydrozoa > Anthoathecata > Hydridae > Hydra > Hydra vulgaris. The sequence goes on from NC_088931.1 coordinate 51,609,931, forward strand.
TTTGTAGTCAAATAAAAAAAGTAGCTGTTATGTAATTAAATTAAATAGTAGTTGTTTAAAACAAATCAAATACTTAAGTAAATTTCTATTACTTAAGTAAAATCAAGTAATTTTTTTTTTCAAATTAAATCAACAGAAAGTTGATATTTTATAAAAACTTGCACAAAAGTTGTCCAGTTTTCAATTTTGAACCTGAAAATTAATGTATTATAACTTTTAGTTTAAATTTTAATTATTTCTTGGTTTTGTTATACCATATTTTTCAAAAAAAGAATTTAGTTTAGACTATCCAAAAAAAAATATAAAGTTACAAATTATAAGAAATTATACCAAGAAATATTATATTTATGTATTTCTAATAATCTTAAAGTTCCTAAAGCATCAGCAGTTGAATGTAAAACCTCTGATATTGAAACTAAAGAATCTATACGAAAAAAGAATAAGACTGAAGAACTTCACCATTTCTTGCTCAAAACTCCAATTTAACAAAAAGCAAGGTTCACTTATATCTTTTTCATTGCATCAAAAAAGAAATGGATGAATTTGAAGGATCAAATGATTGTTCAAAAATGCTTAAAAAATTGCACTGCACTTTAAAGTTTTTATCAGCATCATCAATTATTACAGAAAGATGCTTTAGTTCTCTAGAATTTTTTTTTGTTATTACAAATTTGAGAACATCTTTGAGCGATAAATTGATAGAAATTTTAAGTTTTCAGCGTTCTATCTTGAATTTTAAGTTAGGTTATGATTTGTTATACCTATATAGTACTATATCACACAAAAATGTAATTTTTCATTGTTTGGAAAATAACTAAAATTACTTAAAACTACTTAAGTTACTTAAGTAATTTATAAAAAATTACTTTAAATTACTTAATTTTTTTTCCATTACTTGAACACCCCTCGATAAACCATTATTATTATTAGTTTTACTTTTTCTAAATTAAATATCTAAATTAAGTTCTAAAAAATATAATTTAAAATGCTTATTTTTGATAACTTTAACTTTTTTAATAGTAATAACACATGCCTGCAAAATGAGAGTCATAACTTCCCCTCTGGAATTTGATAGCTGATTCTAGGGTATTTTGGTGCGCTGATTACGAATATGTACTTAGTTTTTCTCCATCACCTCCAGATTTTTCAAAAAAGGCACATATAGAAAATAGCAAAAAAACAGAAGATTTCACATAAAAAAATATATATTTAAAACAGAACATTATTTTTAACTTAAAAAACTACTAAAATATAATAACAACTTAACACTAGTCTAAATAACATTTAAATTTCATTTGTGGAATCTGGTCCTTTTCTCCTGGAAGCTTCGGTTGTGCGATTTTCGCCTAAACTTCCGGTTTGGATCGTCGCGCTTCAATAACCAACAACAGTCCGCCATCATGTTGGTATTCCATCTTCCTTGATACCGGACTTCAAGCTCTTTCAAATCTTGGTGAAATCTTTTGCCTTGTTCTTTGCTAACGGCTCCTAGATTTTCTGGGAAGTAATCAATATGAGAATTTAAGAAATGAAGTTTAATGCTCATATTACAACCCATAACACCCAAATTGGAAATCATTTTGGCCGCTATTTCTTTATAGTCGGAGCTTTTATTGTTCCCCAAAAATTTTGTCACCACTTCCTTAAATGACTGCCATGCTTGCAACTCGATATCATTAAGTTTTTCATCAAACTTTTCATCCGACATTAATTTCCTAATATCAGGGCCGACGAAAATTCCTTCTTTTATCTTAGCTTCTGATAAAGATGGAAAAACTGAATGCAGATATTTGAAGCCTTCCCCCTCTTTATTTAAAGCCTTCACAAATTGCTTCATTATACCCAATTTGATGTGCAATGGTGGCAGTCAAAGTTTTTCTCTGGGAACCAAACTCTGTATAAGTACGTTTTTGAATCCTGGGGTTAGTTCAGTTCTTGGAGTCCATTCCTTTTTAGTTCAATGATGTTGTTTATCCTGGCTATCCCACTCGCAAAGAAAGCACGGGTATTTTGTATAACCACCTTGTTGGCCTAGTAGCATGCTTATGATTTTCAAATCTCCACACAACATCCAACCGTGTTGCTCATAAGCTATATTAGTCAAAAGCTTTTCCAAATTTTCATAACATTCCTTTAAATGGACAGAATGTGCAACAGGTAACGAGGCATATGTATTCCCATTATGCAGAAGAACTGCTTTCAAACTTCTTTTTGAGGAGTCAATAAACAATCTCCACTCGTTAGGATCGTATTCAATGTTGTACATTTTTGTCAAGCCTGGAATATCTTTACAGAACACTAAATCTTCATCTTCAGCGAAGAATGGAAGAAAATCTTTTTCTCTGTGACGGTACCATGAAAATGAAGTACCAGGTGCCAGCATATTTCTTTCTTTTAATCGTGATCCGAGGAGTTCCGCTGCATCTTTGGGAAGATTCAAATCTCTTGTCAAGTCGTTTAAATGTGACTGTGAAAAGAGCTGACAAGTGTCAGAATCTCCATGAAATTCAAGATCAGATTAGTGTACATCCTCTTCCTCTATATCGCAGTCAGAATTTTCAATTTGTAGAGCTGGAACCGGGGGCTGCACCATTTTTGAATCGCCAAATATTGCAGGCGTAACTGATGACACGTTTGGATAGTTCATGTCCCTTTTGTTTTTTGAATTGTATCCAGTTATGTCACAACAACAAAAGTAGCAATCTTTAACATGGTCGTTAGGCTCTCTCCATAACACGGGCGAAACGATTTTGAAGCTATTTTTCTGTCCTTTTGACCACTTGCGAAGTTCTAATAAACAAGTCATACAAATTTTATGAGGTGCCCAAGTTTTGTCTTGGTTACTTAAAACGAGTCCAAAATAACTTTTATAAATATTTTTTACAAAGTCTGTAATACTGTTTCGTTGTTTTATCACCATAAATTTCCCGCAAATATAACAGAAACAATTAGGAGAGTTTAAACAACTTCGCGATGCCATTTTAAAGTTTATGTTGCAAGATGCGCCCTTCAACTGTTAAATTTCTAAATCAGTGCGGGTACTTATACAAAATCTTTTGGTTTATCTTAATTACACCCTTTTCTAATAATATTCACAACAATTAGTTAATATTACCAAATCATTATGTAATAATGAGCTCATTACTAAGTTAAGCCAAAATGACCCGTTTTTGACATGTTTAATGCGAATTACTAATACTTATTATGTAGTCATTAACAAATTACTAATTGGCATTAATTTCTATGTTCCCTTACACTAATTATATGAAATAAAAATTGAGCTGAAGTAAATTAATAACGTTTTAGACATTTCAAAAGGTAGGCGCTCAAACATTTTAAAGCAAAATCTTAAATATTCCATATCAAAAAATCCTGACATGATGGATTTTTTTTATTATTTTTCTCGTAATCAGCACATCAGAAACTATAAAAAACGTTACTCAGATTTCAAAGAGGAAAACCATTGCAGGCTTGTGTAATAATAATAATACATATATATATATATATATATATATATATATACATATATAAATTCATTGAAATTTAAGGCATATTTTACTATGTGCTCTTAGTCATTAACATAGGAAAAAATTATAAAACTGATGGAGAATGGTGATAATGACTCTTTTACTTGGTACACATTAATTTACTTATTACATGCATTAAAAACATCCATTTTCTGTCATTGTATTTCTACTTATTTATTAAAAGACAGCAATAAACATGCTTTTTTCCTTCGATTGAAGGTTTATTTAAGACAATAGTTACTGTACTAAGATTAATCGCTCATGAGAGTTGTCTTTTTTCTGTCAGGATATTTCTGTCTATATTTTTGAACTACCAAAAACAGATTTTGCTCTTTGTTATTGTATGTAGTCTATTATATTTGTCCATTAATGCTAAGCCAAATTCTGCAATGTCATTGATAACCTTCATGCTTTGAACAATGGACTTTATAGTCTTGAACTCATCATCATGTTCCCATTCGCTCACACAGTTCTGCAGAAAGTGTGATGGAAGTCCTGTGATGCTGAAAAATTTTCGTGTATTAAACAAGACAAAGTCCTCCAGTTTCTTTTCTTGGATAACTGAGCAGTCCGCAGTAGCCCATTTTATAGGTATCTGAAACATTGTTCAATGCTTGGACCATCTTGACCTTTGTCTCATGGCGTACCTCATCATCAAAAAAAGCTCCTCTTAATAAGTTCCTCTGATAGGTACTAGAGATACCCTTGTAACTTCTTCACAGCAATTTTTGAGATCTCAGGATGCTGAGTCTTGTAGGCATCCAAGACTTTCAAGAGCTGCAGATCAAGTCTAGGAGCTGAGGTTGCTTCAAGAGATCTGTACCAGGCTGTAATGTACAGTCGAACTGTGAAAAGGCAAATATCCCTTATACCCTTATCCTATCTTTTTGTTAACCTGAATTGGTCTCTAAACATCCAAATCTTCAACACATAAATAGCTTTCGCCATCCAGCGAGCACAGTGTAAACTGGCACGAGCTCTAAATGAAATGCCCCTCAAAGGTACTCTTCCCAAAAAAAACAATAGACAACTTCAAAAGTTCTTCGTAGTTGTCACGAGGTTGAAAGATTTGTAGTTGATCTTCGCAAAAGACGATTCTTTCATCAGTGATATCGGTAAGAGCATTTGAAGCGTTTTTATCAGACTGCGCTGTGTGGTACTTTGTAGAATCAAATGAGACCCAACTTTTCTGAGATCTTTTAAAAAGTGGTATGTCAGGTTCACTTGAAGGGCCGAGACACAGCAAAACTACTGCTTCCAAAATAATTTCCAGAATGTGGTGATGACATACCAACCACAACATATCTTTCCCAAACTTCTGCTCCAGAAGAATGCAAGCTGCATTTCTCGGCCCAGTATTGGCTGCAGTAGTATAAAAGCACATGCTTTTTAGTTGATCGTTAATTCCCCATGCCACTGACACGTCACGCACTGCAGATGCTGCATTTTCACCTGTTCCTGATGGTAGTTTTGGGACACTAAGAAGCTGCTGCACTCCTACTCCAGATACTAGAATTGGAAGTTGGTCAACAGTTTCTCTACCGGCGATGTCAGCGAGTAATTTTCCATCCCAATGAATACATTAAGGAACTTCTGGTTTGAATTCCTTTCTTAAACCTTCTGCTATCTTCTTGCGGTGTTTTATTTGTTCCCTTCAAATGAATCTGGATTAACATAGTATTCTGTTGGATCATGACCAAGAAGTTGTAATGCCAGTGTTAACACAAGTGCCGCCCCACAATCACTCAATTTAGCCACATCTAAATTAGCCGCCGACTTCTCATTCAGTATAATTTTCCTGTCATGTCTAGGACGCTTTGGAGCCAGTATACCTGAAGTTGATGGCTGTAAAAGTACAACCAATCGGAAGGTAGCATAACGTAAAACATTTAAGAGCTAAAACGTATTTGAAATACGTCACAAATAAAAAATTTTTTATGCTGCATTATGTCTTTTTTTTTTTTTTTTTTGTAACCAATTGAGATGTAATTTAGCATTAAAAAAATCTGTAATAGTTTAAATATTGTTTTTGAAATTTTTATATAATTTCGCTTCAATTGAGTACCAGGTTAAAAATTTTTTGAAAATATTAGGGACCCATTAAATATTCAAGGGTCTTGAGGGACCCCTTAAAATATTTTTTCTTCCAAAAAATTTTAAGTCTAGTGTTTTTGTATTAGATATAACACATTAAGGGGGTCTCTGCATATATTTTTCAAAAATGTTGTTTTTTGGGACACTCTAATATATATATATATATATATATATATATATATATATATATATATATATATATATATATATATATATATTATAATATATATATATATATATTATATATATATATATATGTATATATATATATATATACAGTATCGGACAAAACAAGTACAACCAAATAATGCTAATTTAGTTTCTTTATATAAAAGTGCTGCATTTTTTCAATTTAGAGAAATAACTATGTAACTGTTTAGAGACAAAGTTCTTCGAGTTTTATTCATCACAAAGTTCATTATTTGTACGAATATTAAGAAATTAATCAAAAGTATTAAAAAAAAGTTGATTTCTTTCTGGACAAAACAAGTGCAACTCGACAAAATGTTGACCAAGCTCTATTTCGCTATCAATATTTTGTGGCGAATCCTTTGTTGTCGATCACAGCCTTGCATCTTCGAGGCATAGATTCGATCAGGTGATCAATGAAACTTTGTGGAATTGCTGCCCAGGCCTTTTGGATTTGTTCAAACTGTTGATCCTTATTACGAACACCTTCACGATTAATTCTGCGATTGACGATCTCCCACAAGTTCTCGATAGCGTTGAGATCCGAAGATTGAGGCGGCCAATCCATCACCGATAGGTGGTTGTCTTGAAACCACTGCTTGACTACTTTTGCAGTGTGTTTCGGATCGTTGTCTTGCTGAAAAACCCATTTTATTGGCATATTCCATTCAGCATGAGGTAACATAACATCTTTCAGCATATTTTTATACATGAAACGGTCTATTATTCCATCGTTTTGATGTATTGGACCTAGAGCGTTAGCAGAAAAACACCCCCAGACCATTACATTGCCTCCACCATGCTTCACGGTCTTATGGCAGTAACGTAAATTGAGGCGTTTTTCGGCCGTTCGACGTACACGACAAATGCCATCACTCCCAATGATGTTGAACTTTGATTCATCACTAAACAGGACAGTTCGCCATTTCTGCACATTCCAGTCAATATGAGATGTAGCAAACAGGAGTCTTTTTTTCTGTTTTTTTAGTGAAATCAGCGGTTTCTTTGCAGGGCGTCGAGAAAACAATCCGGCTTCAACAGCACGTTGTCTGATTGTTCGGTCCAATACAGGCAGCTCTAATTGCTTTTGTATCTCGATTGATGATATCCAGGGATCCATTTTTTCACGCGATATTTATCACAAATACTTTTTTGTGACATTCCACTTACGTAATCGCCAATAATTTTCTTTCTTAGTTCCAATCCAAGACTGTCGGGAGCCATTTTTGCACTTGAAGTCATAAAAATAATAAAAATAAATAATCACGCTTCTCAATGCATACCGCGTTACATTTACCTTGTGATGATACAATAATGCTCTGTCGGGCACGACGTCTTAATTGGATGTTGACTGTATTGATGTAATGAAACACTTGTTGTATTTCACTTCTTGTATTGATGTTCTTTGATAAAACACTTTAATAAAACTCACTTCGATAAACTGTCTTGATAATACTGACTGATTGACTTCCATATACTGACTGAATTACATGTCGATTTACATGTCTCTTATATAGTAAAATGAACCTGTGTGAACCTGTTCTGGAATATTCTAGATGCCTCTTTTCGATGCTTCTGGATGCGTCTGGATGCTTCTGAATGTTTCTGGATATTTCTGGATGCTACTGGATGCTTCCAGATGCTTCTTCTGGAAACTTCTGGAAGCTTCTGCATGCTTCTGAAACTACTGGAAACTTCTGGATACTTCCTTTAATTATTAAAAAACTTCCGTGACGTTGACACAGACCAGACTTAAGAAAATGAAACAAACCAAAAAAAGTTGCACTTGTTTTGTCTGCTGCAAAATGGCACTTGTCAATGAAATTCTGCCTGTGTGCTGTCACGTGTCAGGTGACTGCTCATGTCATGGCATACTATGACTCCAGACTCCTGAACTGTTTGCTGTGGTAGTATAGTTTGTTTCGTTTTTAAGACATGTAAAATTAGGAACACTTTTTAGCATTGTTTGATGTTGGTTGCAAATGTTTTGTCCAATACTGTATATATATATATATATATATATATATATATATATATATATATATATATATATATATATATATATATATATATATATATATATATATATATATATATATATATATATATGTGTGCATGTGTGTGTGTATATATATATATATATATATATATATATATATATATATATATATATATATATATATATATATATATATCAATGGTGTACACTGGATTTATACTAGTATTTTTATCTAAGTTCATATTTATCAACAAATTTCAAGTTTCATGCAATAATCTCTTAGTGTTCGGTTTTTATGACCCTGCAATGTTTACAGCCCCCTCAAATTGAGGGGGTTAAAACTTTAAATGGTCATAGTTTTTGAAAAAAAAAAGATTATTGCATGAAATTTGAAATCTTTTGATGAATATGAATTTAGATAAAAAAGGTAAAGAAAATATTTTATAAACTCATTGCTCCCACGTTAAGGGCTGGGTGAGCCCAAAAATTAGGGTTTTTTTGTTCCCAAGCTCCAATCACCCCAATTCTTTGCAAAACATTCTTTTTTGATATAAGAATAAACATACAAAAGTTTGGAGTTTGCACAATGCCTGTAAGTGTCAAAACTCAAACATCTAAAAATCCAGTGTACACCACACCACTGTGTATATATATATATATATATATATATATATATATATATATATATATATATATATATATATATATATATATATATATATATATATATATATATATATATATATATATATATATATATATATACATATATATATATATATATATATATATATATATATATATATATATATATATATATATATATATATATATATATATATATATATATATATATATATATATATATATATAATAAATATAAAGTTAGCAATTAAAAATTTATCAATAACTTAGACATTTGCATGAGAGAATGTATTAATTGTTTTAATATTATTTTTACTACTTTAGTTTGAAAAAGCAAGTGGAGATAACAATATCATTGTCATAAATAGTTCTATTAAAACACAAATATTAAAGTTTGATGCAAGTTATTCAATTGATCCTTTTGATGTAAATATTTTGGGTCGTAAAGGTAAGTTATTAGTGGTAGATACTTCTTTTAAAGAGTTGACAAATTTGTAGAAGCAAAATTTAAATAATACCACATAAACTTCAATAAAAAAGCATAAATAAGACAATAGCTTGAAAGTGAAAATTAACTTAAGTTATTTAGTTTAATAATGCTCATTTTATTAAATTATAAATTTTGAATTTTAGTTAAAATTTATTTAATTTCTTTTCAAGTAATTAACTTTATTTACTTTAAGTATTTGTTAACATATTGTACTATATTGTACTTATAATTTTCATTGTATATCTCTGTATATTATTGCCGAACCTAATAGTGTTAGTAGTAGTAGTAGTGCGCCTTTAAAGTTTTTGACACAAAACTCTTGGTGGCCATTGCAACCAAAATAGTGGTGAGAAAGACTCGCAGTACTTTTATTTAAAGAAATCATGAACAAAAATGTATGCAAATATCTTACTTATGTAAATTTGAAATTATGTAATGTTAAAACATTAAAATATGTATCAAGTTTTACAGTTTGATCTTCACTTAAAAACTGCATTGCAGCAACATCTGCTTCATTTTGATCTATAGCATTTATTTTCATTAAAATATTATTAAATAGTTTTAAAAATTTTCCTTTATCAATGTTCCAGCATGGCCGAGTTGATAGCGTGCAGAGCTTCTGAACAAGTAAGCTGTGGTTCGAGTACTGGTGGCTTTTATTAATTTTTTTTTAAATAAAAAAGTTTTATAGAGATTATATACAAACATACGTAACAATGTTATACACTTTTACTAACGAAAAGGTTTTTTTAGAAGCTAAAAATTCTAAAATCATTAAAACACCGGGAGAAAAAATTTGTTGCGTATTTGTCATGATTGAGATACTTATGTTATTAATGACCTCAAGTCATTAGTCCTTATAAGCTGTGGTCCAAAAAAAATTGTCTGAAACTTAATAAAGTCAAAACTTAATAATAGAGTCCGGCTTCTTCAGAAGGTGCTGCTGTGGAAACAAAAAAATAAAACAGCCCGTAGCTACAAAAAAACTTTCAAACTTTCTTTTGACAATTCAAAGTTTTTTTTGCTACTTTTATCTTTTTACTATAATTATATGGATGACAGGTCCATAGCAACCGGGTGGGCAGCAGGGGCATTTGCCTCCCTCCCTCCCACCATAATTTTTCAAATAAATAATTTTGAAGTTAGTTTTTAGAAAAAGCAAGCGATTACAAATTGAGGAATCAAAAAAAAAAAAAGAAAAGATCTAAATTTTCACCCGTTGACAATAATTTGAATAATTTATGTTCACGCATGAATACTTTTTTAACAAATAAAGCAATTACCGATCACAACTTTACTAACACAATGTTAAAGATTTCATTGCTTTGTTGTAAAAAGTAAATATTGTAATAGAGTGTTAAGTTGGTTTAAGTGGGAAAGTAAAATTGTAAAATGGATAAGAAGTTAAAACAGACAAAACTTACTTGGTTTAAAAAAAGGTATGTGCTCATTTAATCAATATTTCTTTTTTGTCATTTTACCTCTTTTCTGTGCTGGTAGAATGAATCCAAATATCTGTAGTCAGTGTATTTGTCAACAGGGACGGAAAAACAAGTTTAAATATAAAGCGTAATTAAATTAATTTTTTTTTTCCCGCTGTAGCCCATCTTCTTCAAACGAAGCTAACGTGATAAATGAGAATGATAGCTCTAAAGTCAATGCTATTGAATCAAATAGCACTTTAGAAGGCAGATTGAATATATTAACTGATCCTTACCAGGCAAAAGATACTACATTTCCCATTTATTTTAGACCATCTTCATCAAAAGATGCTGACGTGACATTTGAGAATGAGAACCCCAAAGTCTTTGCTATTGAATCAAATAGTGCTTTAGAAGACAGATTAAATATATTAACTGATCCTTACCAGCCAACAGACTTTACATTTCCCAAAAGAAGAATTCATGGTGTAATACGCCGTTTCTCAGTCACGTGGTTCTAAACCTATCCATGGCTCCATTATGATGTTTGTGCTGGTTCAGCGTATTGCATCGCATGCATCTCTTCCTCTAAAAAGCAATCTGCATTCACCACAAAAGGATTCATTAATTGGCAAAATTCCACAAATAAATATAGCGCTTATGCCACAAATAAATATAGCAAATAAATATGCAAATGAGATTTCTCATTTGCATAAAGAGGCAACAGTCCGTGTTTTGAAGGCTCCAACAGAGTACGGGAATGTTGGGGCTATCATTTCTAATGAATTTCATTTAGAACAGCTCAACAATAGAAAAATGCTTTTTAAAATTCTTTCATACATTCGGTTCTTTGGTAGTTTTATCCATTATCATTCAACAGAATAATATTAAAATTTGTTATTCATTGATTATGAAACATTCTTTTTGCGTGCTTTTGCTAACTATTGAATTATTAAATTTGTTACGCAGCACATTAAGCGATTCCGCTAATAGGTGACTGGGACAAAGAATCAGGATCAGAGTCAAATTCAAATTTTCATCAACTACTGATGACAAATTCTGATTATAAAGACGAAAGTTTAATAAAATGGTTATATCGCAAGCAAATGAAATATACCTCACCTGAGGTACAAAATGAAATGATAGAGGTATTTTTATCTCAGTACTGTGAGTTTATATATATATATATATATATATACATATATATATATATATATATATATATATATATATATATATATATATATATATATATATATATATATATATATATATATATATATATATATATATATATATATATATATATATATATATATTTACACACATATGCATATATATGTTATTTATGTATTTGCGTTAATTATCAACGTAAATTTTTTAGATAATGGCACATAGGATGTTGTGCAATATCTCATCAAAAATCCAGTTAGCAGGATTTTATACCATCATGGTAGATGAGACTTGTCATTCATCTAATCTTGAACAACTTTTTATCTGTTTTCACTGGGTGGATGACGGTTTACAAATTCACAAAGATTTTATCGGCCTTTATTCAATAGAAATTCCTGATGCTAATTCAATCGTAAATATTATTCAGGTGTTTATACTGCAATAAAATGTAAATTTAAAATTTTACTATTTTGCTGGCTGTATGTTTTTACTATTTTATCGATTGAGATTTTTTATTTTTTCAAGAAATTTGTTGTTTAATTTCAGCTTTAGCGTTAAAAATTCTTTTGCATTTAAAGTATGTCATTTTACAAATGAGCCTTAAACTGGGTAATGCTCGTGGATGATGGCATGATGATGCAGGTGCTATGGCAGGTAAAAAAAAAGGTGTTGCAACATTGATAAAAACATTAAATCAAAAAAGCCTCTATATACATTGTTATGGGCTTCTGTTAGATTCTGTTAGAAATGTTAAACTGTTGTCAGAAGCCTTTGGAACAATAAAAGAAATTTGTAAACTTGTAAAAAAATCTCCCAAAAGAGAAACTTATCTAAAAGAACTCTGTGAATTAAGCAAAAATGAAAACCGTAGTGTTCATTCATTTTGTCTAACTCACTATTTGTGAGGAGTCATGCCAAGCAATGATTGAAAATTACAATGAGCTGATGGATTTATGGGAGTGGTTGTTGGAAAATGTAAAGGAAACTGACATGATAGCATGTATCTGCGGTGTTATGATATACATGCAACAATTCGATTTTTTTTTTGGTTGTCTTTTGTGAAAAATTATTTTAATACAAACAGATAACCTTCAAAAACTTTACAGGATAGCGCATGCACTGCTGTAGAAGGCCACTAATTTGCTTCTAATTACGGTTACATTGATGTCAATTAGAAATGATCAGTCATTTGTGGGATTTTGGAAACTTGTCAAATCCTCGCAATTATGATTGCAGTTTGAAGATCCTTATATTCCAAGGAAGAAAAGACGCCCTGTTAAAATTGAAAGTTATTATATTGGTAATACCACCTACTATTCTGAAACAATGGAGGAGATTTATTGAAAGATTTATTACGAAGCTCTTGATAATGTAGCTGAAACGATAACAACTCGTTTTGATCAGCCAGATTGGGTTGTTTATCAAAATATGCAACAAGTTTTCATGAATGCGCTTCACAGCAAATCCTATGACAGAGAACTCGATGTCATTTTTGAAGTATTTGAAAATGATTTTAGAAAAGATAAACTGATTGCTCAATTGCAAAATCTTTGGTTCTACTTGAAAGAAACAGTTGTAAGTGCAAGCGAATTAGTTTCATTTTTACAAAGCTTAAGTGCGGGTGAAAGGCACTTTATACCTCAAGTGGTTACTTTGGCGAAGCTTCTCCTGGTTATGCCTGCAACTAATGCTGTAAGCAAAAGATCATTTTCTGCTTTAAGAAGCGTAAAAATTTATCTTCAATCAACAACAACTAACAAACTCTTAAATCATATTATGTTTTTAAGTATTCATAAAGGTAGGACTGGCGCAATCGATATGATTGAAATTGCAAAAGAGTTTGTTGATTGGAAAGAAACACGCCTAAACGTTTTTGGACATTTCTCTAAATACGATATTCAACCTGAATCTAAATATGTTAGCAAATTCACCCAAACATAAAAAGCTGTGGGTTTGCCTTTTCTGTCTTTTGAATCAAGTAGAATATATAACAAAGTTCCCTTTATTATACATTGCAATCAAAATCATAAGATTTTATTCTGATTCACCCTTAAATACTACTGGGTATTTTAACTACCCAGTAGTATTGCCCCCCCCCCCAATATAATTTTTGTTCCTACGGGCCTGGATGATACAACAAATATATTGAAATGAGTTAAATGCAAAATTTAAAAGCTCTTATTAAAAGCCACTAAACCAAAAAAATTAAAAGTAATTGCAGTTCAGTGAAAATTAAAATTTATTTGTTAAATTTAGTTCAGCAAACTTAAAAATTTTAAGCATATTGGTGTTTGCAAAGAAAAATATAAATCATTTTTTAATACAAACTAATTTTTTTCAACTTTATTATATAGGCAGATTTGGTGCTTAACCATCCCTATAAAAACAATATATTTAAACAAATATGTTAATTGTTTATATATATTGTTTATAAAATGCAAAAAATCCTCATATATATTGTTTTATTCAGGATCGTATGTTATAAAAGTAAACTTTTCTAATAATTACAAGTCTTTTTTGCTCGAGCTGTTTTGTTTTGATTTTTTGTATGTATGTTATTATATTTAAAAAAATTTACAAGATTAAAAAAACAAAAAACATATTGGAAAAAACATATCCAAGTGGAAAATTTGAAACTTCAATTTTAGGTTTGCCCCTCTCTTGATAATTTCAGATTGCTAAAATTACGTCATCTGCTCCTTAGACCATTAAAAATAAGAGACATGGCTTTTTCGTAAATTGTTGAAATCACTTGTTTTTTTGCGTATGTGACGTTACTTTGTGGCAAACTAGAAAACTAGAAAAACAAACTAGAAATAAGATTTTTTTTAAATTTTTTAGGAAAACTCTTTCTATTAAAGATATATGGAATATATTTCTATCTTATCCGTGATATGATATATCTGTACCAGTTTTATATCTTTTTGTGCAATTGTATGCAACATAATTAAAATAAATAAAAAAATGTAAGATAAATGCAGAAGGCAACTTAACGCATAAAAGTTTATTTTGCCACAAACGACAAAGCACTTTTGTAGCCTCAGCTATTAAACGCTAATTCAAAAATTTTTTTCGGATTAGTGTTTAATAGCTGAGGCTATTATTCTTCAGTTTTTAATCATAATCATAAGAATGAACTATTTTTTATGACTATGTTTTACTGGTCTAAAATTTTCTCAGTTCCATTTGTATAGTGTTACGTACAAACGTCTGTAAGTGTAAACATCTTTGGCATATATTGAGTTTGCAGGATTTATAAGGAATCATCACGTATAATATATCTATAAAATAAAAAAACTTTTAAATTTTTGAAATCTTTTTTGACATATTATTATTTTTTTGCTATAAATATATAAGCTAGATTGAAAAAATTTCAAAATTTCTTACACTAAATTTATTATGCTGTCTTAAACCCCCCAAAACAAAACTGATGACAGCGCACTTAACCACTGAGCTATCAATTAAATGCCTAATTATAAGTCTCTTATAAGCTCTAAGTATGCGGAAAAGGTGCACATGCTAAGTTTTTTGCTCTAGGATGTTTTTTTTCAGAACAAAATTATTTTACTAAAAAATATTGAAGTAAATAAGGAACAGGTATAGAAATACTCTGTGTAGAATAGATATGTATAGAAATGGTAGGTTTGGTAAAGACCCGTATTTTACAGATCCAGCTAGGACATAAAAGGAAAAAGTATAGAAAAGTTTGGTTTGGAATAGACTTGCAAAGACTCTTATTTTTATGTGTCCGATCTCAGCTAGTAAAGCTATATTTTTATAAATAACTTATTAGTCTCCAACAAATTATCTAAAACTTTAGTAACAATATGTTTTATTAGTTAGTATATAAAAAATTAATAACTTTTCAATATAGTTAAAAACAAGTTTATTTAAATGCTTTTGTTAACAAGGTGCAAGTTATAAATAGCAATGCACAGTTCATTTAATTTTAAGTTTACAATCCCTTTCACGATATCTTTTCATTATTTTTACAGAGAATGCGTATTTTTATCAGGATTAACTTTAAAGGTTTTTAGTTTCAGTTATGGTTTGATGCGTAATGCTATAGATATGCTTTGATGTTTAACTATTGAGAAAAATTCTCTAATGGACATAAGATATTTATGAAAGAAAGAAATAAATAAAAATAAATGCAACAAATATTAAAAAAAAAAAAATTAAATTCCTATATGGAATCTCTCTTTTGAACAAATAATTTTTAAAAGGAAAAGTAGGTTGAAGTATTTCACTTTGAGAAGAGACATTGTATTAGGACTTTATTAGATTAGGACTTGATCAGTTTAGGACTTTATCAGATTAGGACTTTATCAGATTAGGTTTTTATCAGATTAGGACTTTATCAGAGATGTCAAAAAGCAACAGTCACCTTTATATAATTGAAAAGGTCTTTTTCTATTTATTAACTTGGTCAAATATAAAAGTATGGTCATTGATAGAATATAAAAAGTTTGAAAACAAACCAGAAATCATTTATAATTACATTTTTCCTGTAAATAGTTAGGAAAAACATTTGAATGATTAATTATTATTTTTAAAAATAAGATAACTTTTCCTTCTTTGTGCTATAATTGTTATGCTTTGTAAACAGCTTTTTTCAAATTTTGAACATAAAATTAAAAATTTAATTAATTCATTGTAATTCTTTTTAAAAGCCAAACTTCAATAACATAAATAAACTTGTATATTAATATTTTAATAAATAGTAAAAAAAATGATTTTTTATCCTTTTTTTTTCATTGTTTATTTTTTGTTTTTTATATTTTTTTTCAAGCAATGATTTTTTCAATCGATGATTTATCTTTATTAAATATTTTTTAAATATAATTTTATTTATTGGTACTTTTAATTTTTGTTATTATTTTTTAATTTTTGTTATTATTTTTTAATTTTTGTTATTATTTTTTAATTTTTGTTATTATTTTTTAATTTTTGTTATTATTTTTTAATTTTTGTTATTATTTTTTAATTTTTGTTATTATTTTTTAATTTTTTAAATTATTAATTATACCTAGGCTCAAATTTGAGCTATATAGTTTCTTATGACCTTGTGATTTTAAGTACTAAGTTTTTAAAGCATAACAAAACAAATGTAATAATTGGCTGCGTTTATTGTCATCCCTTAAAAAATCAACAAGAGAATTTATGTCACTATGAAACTAAACTTGTTTCTTAATATCTTGATAATTTAACCACTTACTTACTAAACCCTTCTATAATCATACCTTCTTGAATAACAGCTAAATATAAAATGCTCATTTTTAACATATTCATGAACTTTTAATCTTCTGATTCTTCTTCAGTTTCCTCTTTTGAGGTAACCTTAATATTCTAATCTTAAACCACATGGTGCAATTTATTTGAATTTCTGGCACACCAACCCACCCCAAAAAAAAAGACTTAGAGACAAGGCTTCAAAAACTTTAATAAAAGTATATTTATTAAGGAAATTTCTGATATTAACTGGGAACTCTTTATTGAAAAAGATAATGATGTTAATCAAATTAAAAAGATTCAACTTTAAAACAATTGATGATATTTTTGACCAACATCAATAACAAAAAATTAAACTTAAATCTAAACCTTGGATTTTATATGGAATAAAAATAATAAAAAGTTTACAAAAACCAACAACATCTTTACTAAAAAAAGTTATTTAAAAAAAATTAAGTTTCATAAATCAGCAACTTGTGAAAGTTTAGTAAAAAAACTTTAATAAGCGTCTTAGCAATGTTGAAAATTTTTATGTTATAAATAATATAAAATAAATTTAAATTTAATTAAACTTTATATTATAAATATAATAAACAATAATTTACTTTTTCATGTCTTCTTAAACTTATCCCACACATTGTTTTTATGCCTCTTTGAACTATTATTGACAACTAATTGTCAATAACACTATGACTGATATATACCACTAATTGTCAATAATAGTATTATTAACAACTAATTGTCAATAATAGCATTAATGACAATTAGTTGTCAATAATAGTATTATTAACAATTAATTGTCAATAATAGTTCAAAGAGGCATAAAAACAATGTGTGGGATTAGTTTAAGAAGAAATGAAAAAGTAAATTATTGTTTAATTTATTTATAATATAAAATTTAATTAAATATATTATATAAAATTTAATTAAATTTATAATATGAAATTTAATTAAATTTTTAATATAAAATTTAATTAAATTTATAATATGAAATTTAATTAAATTTTTAATATAAAATTTAATTAAATTTATAATATAAAATTTAATTAAATTTATAATATAAAATTTAATTAAATTTATAATATAAAATTTAATTAAATTTATAATATAAAATTTAATTAAATCTATAATATAAAATTTAATTAAATTTATAATATAAAATTTAATTAAATTTTTGATATAAAATTTAATTAAATTTGTAATATAAAATTTAATTAAATTTATAAAATAAAATTTAGTTAAATTCAATGAATTAATTGATTTAAAAATGGTATTTTGTATGTTTTTTTAAAGTTGCCAAAGTCGTTCCAGTTTTTCACTAGTCACCAATCTATCTCCTGGCTTTCTAAAATAATCTTTTTCAAGTAAACTTTTTGAAAAAGCGATGCATAATAACTTTATACTTTCCTGTAAAAATTAAAATGTCTTTATGTACATCAATATGAACTTCGTACGAATCATTCCACAACACTCTCATTGAAGTGACAAAATCAATAAGAAAATCTTTCAATGGTAAATATTTTGCACTTGGTGTGTTTTATGATTTATGGAAAGCTTTTGATAGAGTAGATCACTCGAATCTGTTTAAAAAACTAGAACTGATAGTGATCACAAATAATACCAATTATTACAAATTTGAAGATCAGATTTAACTGCATAACTGGTTTTTTTAATAGTGACCCACTTTTTACTTAAGTCAAATTTTATCAGATGCTTAACATTGTAGGGCATTGTAATAAGCATTTTCCAATCAATGCAAGAGCATAATAAACCATCTTCATCAACTTGTGGATTTAATGAAATAGTTTTGCTTGATATTATTTTTCCTTTTATGATCTTGCTATATTCTTCTATAAAACTTTCTTATTAAGCTTTTACAATAACTTCCTTTTTGTTTTCATGGTATTTATCAGCTGTTTTATTACCTTCTGTACCCAAATCATTTTCTCATCAACAGTTACTTATAAATTGATGGTTTATTCATTTATCCTGACAAGTGGTTTATTCATTTATCCTGAAAATGCGGTAGTGGTGTAGTGGTAAAGCGCTTGCTTCATAAGTGAGAGGTTCCGAGTTCGATCCCCACCACGTCCCTGGTAGTACCGCGCTCAACTTGTTTATCCGCGCAGCGGCCTTGTTCGTCAAGGTTCGTGTTTCGGAGTTATAGAGTTGAGAGAGGGTTATAACCACTATTAAGTAGCCTCCTCATCTGTAGTGGCTGTATCGGCCTTGAGGAAGTGAATAACAAAAAAAAAAAAAAAAAAAAAAAAAAAGTAAAAATCCAACATGAGAATTTATTCAAATCAAACAACTGATAACTTCAGTAGATAATGTAAAATTCATTAAAAAAGCGTTTTTCTTTGCTTTGATTGAAGCTTCTTATGTGATATCAACGTGATTTTGTGGCCATTTTTCCTCTAAAGAATTCAGGAAAAATGGTTGATGTATACATACATTATTGTTTGCTAAATCATTGACTGATGTTCCTCGAGTTAGTAAATTAGTTATATTAGTTTTTATCCGTATATATCTCCCTTTTTTTAATTCAGTCTTTGATTGAATGAATCCAATGCAGTTGGCAGCAAAAGGTTTCAACTTTTTACTCTGATTTGATCCATAATAAAATGTTAACACTGTCACACCTTAGTCAAGATACCAACAGATTTTAATGGACTTACTTGAGCCTTTTGATATTACGACCATACAGGTTATTCTCCTGTGTCATGTAAAAATTGTTGATAAGCAACAGCACTGTATGCATCTTTACAAGATGCATCGGTAAAGACGTCTATTAACCAATTTGTAACTGTTGAAGTTGTTTGAAGGCATCTGGGAATGTTTTTGATCAGAAGATATTTTAGCTCTTGATCAAATTGTTCACAATCCTATTAGGAAATTTATCACCCATTCAATTCCATCAATTCACAACTCGTTCATAATCATTTTGATTTTCTATTCATGGTGATGGGAACCCAACAGATCAAACAGCTCATTTGATCAACAACAATTTTGTATTGATTGCAAAACTAACTTACATGTTCTATGTGAATATATGAACTTTTATTTTTTCATCTTTGCTTCCAACAAGGCTGCAAGCAACCACTATAAAAGTTGGAAGTTACTGAAAGACAAAAGATTAAGTTTGTAAAGCAAGATAACTATTGACAGACGACTTAAAAGATTGCAAATTATATGAATCAAGAAAGCAAAATGAAGGAAGAGAATTCCAAAGAACTGATGTTCAAGGAAAAAAACTGGACAAATAATAGTTTTTAGAGCACTTAGGAACAGTCACAGTAAAAGGATGAGACTTAACATAATGAAGAGTAACACGAGAATAAATTTTAGTAAATGGCACTAGAGACAGTAGCTCTTTAGAGCAGTGTCCATTATGGCATTTGTAGAAAAGAGAAAGAGAAGCAACATTACGACGATGTTATAATGGTTAGAGGTTGGCTGCAAGAGCAGGTCCAATATGTTTACAATGTATTTTTGCACCTTGTCTAAAAGAGAAAGGGCATCATTAGAAGATTCGCATCGCAACCTGATATGGCAACAGTATTCCATACAAGACTGGATTTGGGATTTATAAAGATAAAAAATAGAATCCGGAGTAAATAATTGTCAAGCACTATATTCAAAAATCTATACTACGTAGAGATTTTTTTAAATATTTTGTTTCAACCTTAATTTTAAGGAGGTTGATATATTTTTTATTACATAACTCTAGTAAAACATCCTTAAACTATTAAACACTTAGTGAAGATTTAAAAGATGTTTGGCAGACTACATAAACTTATATTAAAAAAGGTAACAATTAGATATTAATGCTCAGTTTGAAATTGAATATTAATATCCAATTATCAGAAAAAAAGATGTAAATTTATATCTTTGTCTAAATTTTTTTGTAAAACTTTACAAAAAAATTATTGTTCAGTAGGCAAGAAGAAATTACAAGCAAGAAAAAGTATTGAAGCCAAAAAATTTAGTAGAATAAAGGTGGATTATAACGTCAAAAAAATGATTGCGGGATTTTTTTATATTGTAATAATTGCAAAAAAAAAGTCGGTTTAAAAAAACCAATTTAAGTATTAAAAATTAGGCAAGTTAATCGAAGAAGAGTAATTAAAGAAATACAATAAAACTATTAAAAAAAAAGAACAAGTTGTCATGCTATGTGTTTTTGTTTAAACTAAAATGGATTTAGTTAGGTTGTAGTCTTTATGGATTAGTTACTTCTAAAAAGTTATATTTATTGAATTAATAAAACTATCTGAGGTTCCATAAAATTTCAAAAAAAACAGCTTGATTTCATTGATTATTGACCAAAAAATCATTACATATTGAACTTTTTTTTTTTTTCAGAGCTAACAAATTTTTATTTTTGTTCTTCAAAAATATTTAATGTAAAATAATGTTATATGATAATATAGATAAATAAAGATATAGATAGATAAAATTTATTAGAACAAGATTAAAATTACATTTTCTAAAGGACATAAAGGTCCAAAAAAAAGGAACACAGACCTTAAATAAGTATAAAAACAATAAACATAATACACAAATATAGTTTATAAAATACACATTCAAGATTATTTATTTATTATTATTATTCAGTGATCAAATACAAATACAATAATCTATTTATAATTTGATGAAGAGGTGCTACACCAGGCCCCCCTTTGCTGACGAACATGGAGATACAGAAGCTACAGACAAAGCAGCAATTGTATCTATAAAGTTACTTTCTTATGTTGTTTTTGAAAGGGTTGATGGATTGAGCGTTCACTGCTTCTTGCGAAAACGCATTCCATGGGGCGACAATTCTATTTGAAAAAAAGTTATACTGCTCCTCGCAGTTTTTTACCATCTGACGTTCTAGTTTATGGTTATGGCCTCTTAGAATATACTTATCTTTACTTTTTGAAATTTTTTGCGGGACAACAAAACTAACAAGCTCGAGTTTACGAGTGATTTTGAATTGCTCGATAAGATCTGCTCTTTTGCGGCGTTCTTCAAGAGTTGTTAAACCGAGCCGTTGGAGTCGATCTTCATAGGTCATGTGTTTAATAGTCGATATTGTTTTTGTTGCTCGATGTTGGACTTGCTCGAGAATGGCAATGTCTGATTTTAAATGCGGTGACCAGGCTTGTACAGCAAACTCAAGATGGGGGCGAATGTAAGTGAGATACAGAGTGCGCCATAAATAAAAACTGCGACTGCGAAATGTTTTTTTGAATCGCCCTAGCACTCTATTCGCTACTGATGCGGCTGACTCTATTTGCGGTCTAACGTTAAGGTCATTCGAGACCATCACACCAAGGTCTCTTTCGACTTCGGTTTCTTCGAGAGGACGACGGGTGCCGTCGACGTTTGACATTGAGTATTTGTACGTTGACTTGTTACATCCGCGCCCAACATGCATTACTTTGCATTTCTCAACGTTGAAATGCAAGAGCCAAATATGTGACCATTTCACTGCTCTGTCAACGTCATCTTGGAGAGTGATGTTGTCCGACTCCTTTTTAATTATCCCTATTATTTTGCTGTCGTCGGCAAACAGTTTCATATGATGAGTAATACTGTCCGGAAGATCATTTACAAAGATTACGAATAGCAATGGGCCCAAGACTGAGCCTTGAGGCACTCCACTAGTGACTGCTTTCCATTCAGAAGTAATGCTGTTTATAACCACTTGTTGATATCGATTGCTTAGCCAAGCTGCGATCCAGTCAAGAAGAGCGCCTTGAATACCGTACGCTCTCAGCTTATGAAGAAGGCGTTTATGTGGTACTTTGTCAAACGCCTTTGCAAAGTCTGTGTAAATGACGTCTACTGCATGTCTGCAGTGAGTTGCTTCCGTCATGATATCCCGAGATTCTAAAAGGTTAGATACACATCCCTTACGATGAACAAAGCCATGCTGATTTGGAGAAATTAGACCATTAGCAACGCAGTGTTCCATTATTCTTTTTTGTAAAATACTTTCCATAATTTTGCAAGGTATGGAAGTGAGCGAGACTGGCCAGTAGTTGGATGCTTTAAGCCTACTCCCCTTCTTGAAAATAGGTGTTACATTCGATTTTTTCCATAATTCAGGAACTACACCAGTTGCAAACGAGCACTTATAGATAAGTGAAAGAGGCTTGGCAAAGGTAGCTGAACATTTACTAAGGACCCTTGGATGTAATCCATCGTAGCCGGTTGATTTTCTTTCATCAAGGTTGTTTAGGCATTTTTGTACCATATTGATAGAGAAACTTGCTGGATCGATGACACAAACTGCTTCAGTATGACTTTCAAAGCCTGGCATTGAACCTTCGGGCTCTAAAACAAAGACTGATTGAAAATAGTTATTTAACGATGCGCATATATCGTCGGTATCGATTGTGATGTTGCTATTAACTGTTTCAAGCGATGTAATGTTGTTACTGACGCTTTGCTTGCTTCTTACATATGCATGTAAGCGTTTAGGGTTGCTTTCGGAATCCCTGACGAGTAGCTCTTCGTACTTCTGCCTGCCAGCTTTGACCATTTTTTTAACTTTTTTGCAGGCAGTGCGATGCGATATTTTGAGAAATTTGTGCGTATCTCGACCTGCATTAATGTATTTGGCCCAAGAGGTGCGTTTAGCTTTGACCGCCTCAATAAGTTCTGGTGTTACCCATTGCTCCTGTTTTTCTGTAAAGGGAGTGGTAGTTGACGGAATGTGTAGGTTAGTGGCTTCGTTATACACGTTTGCTAGAAGCTGGTACTCATCGTTTGCATTTAGTCCAGTGAATACTGTTTCCCATTCAACAGCTGCAATATGTGCTGATATTGCTGCGTAGTTTGCTCGACTCCAAATGAGTCGAGGTTTTAGCGGCAAAGTAGACAAGTTGTTGAGGCATGCAACAGCAAATTGACCTTCGATGAAGCAGTGTGCTTGGCCCATTGGAGTGTCACTAAGAGAATTGCCTTGTTTAATGAAGATTACACGGTCTGGCTCATTTGTTATAATAAGATTGAGTGTGCTAGTAGGCTCGACGTGTCGACTACAACGGTAGGTTGGGAATGTGATAAGCTGAGTTAAGTGACATTCATCAAGGCACTTCTGGAACCTGATGTCGCCTTGACGCTCACCTCTCACGTGAGCAACAGTTGCAATTCCGCCGTTAACTTCGATAGACTCATAAGACGTGTGGCTGAAATTGAAGTCGCCATACAGTAGCATTGCAGAGCAGTTTATATTAGGCAGTATCTGTTGAGCGGTAGTGATTGATGTGATACACTGAGTAAGAACTTGATCATTTTCGTTGTGCGGACGATATAAGCAGCCGAGGAGAAATGATTCTTGACCAAGTTTTATTTTTCGCCAGATTTGCTCAATTGATGTTGAGTTAAGCTGAGTAGAACTAACTTCGCTGACTATGATATCGTCTCTTGTGTAAATTGCAACTCCACCGCCCCTCTTGTCTCTGTCTTTGCGATGTGGTTGGTAGCCGGGTACGGTAACGTCTGATAAATCTGTGAACCAAGTTTCCGCAAAAAATATGACGTGTGGCCGGCTGAATATATGTAGAGCTGATATTCTAGCAAAAAGCTCTTGGCGTTTTTCATTGTTGAGTGAACATGGGTTGTTTGCCCAGTAACTTAGATGGCTAGGTGAGACTGTAGAAGCGTCGGGTTGTATCGGTTTTATTTTTGCTTTAGTTATTGGTCTAGGACGTCTAGTTGGTAGTGGAGATTTCTGAGTTAGGAATGGCTGTGTGGTTAGCGTAGTCTGACAGAGCTCTGACTGGGGATGAAAATACGTAGCACTGATTGGACGTTGACTCGATGACATCGATGCAACAGATGCGACCTGTTCTTCGATGTATAACATTCCGAAACGGATTATCGAGAATGTTAGCAGCGGCAAGTTTGTTGTTAAGCTTTTTGAGTTGGATGCGTGTGGTGTTAAACTCGGTTTGTTGCTCTGGCGTTCTGTCTTCGCGTACGTAGACACCCTTGTATATCTCTTGTTTGTGGTGTGCGCATTTTTTGAGTATTTCCGCTCGAGATGAAAGATTTGATAACGAAACCTGGATAATGTTTGAGTTTGACAATTTTGTTTTGCTTTTGCTCGATTTGAGGCGGTTAACACGTGCGATAGCTGTAGCATCCTCCATTCCTGTTGCTACAAAAAAATCCTCAACAAGCTTTTTATCGTCTACAGTACTAGACTTATTAAGACCGACTACAATGACATTTAACTCGCGACTTCGAATATTTTTATTTTGAACAGCGATAAAAGTACTTAACTGCTGCCATTGCTGCTTGCTCTCATCCGATTTGTCCTTAAGCAAAGATGCAAATGATGGTGCGGCTGTTGATTTTATTTCTTTCAACTCATTAATTTGTTTTACCAGTAAATCAATTTTGTCTTTCAGGGCTTTTTCTCTTAATTCACTAGATCGTTTCTCTTCCGCTAGTGCAACAAGTAGAGCTGCCTTGATCATAAGAGCAATATCGTTCTGGTAACTTTTCATGAGAGTAGCATTTAAATCCTTTAGATCTACTGCCGCTTTAAAAGCGTTGGTAGCTATTACTTCGATTGCTGACATAATTAGCAATGAAATGCAATTAGTAATTGCAAGTTTTTAAATTTTTTTAATATTTGATACAATTTATTACAAATTTTAAAAATTTAATAAAAGTTTCAATAAAATTGATATTTTATATGATTTATATGAATATACCTTAATATGATAAATTTATACGTATATAACTTACTAATATTAGTAATTTGATTACAAATATAAGTAAATATATAGTGATAAATTTTCTGTAAATATATTTATTAATTGATAATAAATTTTGGATTTTGTCAAGGCACAAAAAAATGCGGAAAAAAATTTAAAAAAAGGTTAAAAATTTATTCAAAACTTATTGAATAGAACAATAGATTAGAAAATCGTTTACACGCTTAAACGTTGGCGGTTGAACAACGAGCAAAAATTGAAAAGTTTACAAAACTCTTTAAAACAAGAAAAAGAAAAAAAAGAAAAAAAAAAAAGAAAAAATTTGTAAACTCTGTAAAAATATAAGCGAACTAAAGCGTAAATAAAATCTTAGTCACTACTATTTTTATAATAATAATATATAAACAAAAATATATATAATAAAATATAAGTATATAAGTATAGGTATATATAAATATAGGTGCGCGAAGTACAACAAAACTGTTATTTTAGACACGATTATAATCAATATAATATAATATGATTTAAAGTAGAAAATAATTAATAAGCTAATAAGATGAAGCAATAATAGAGAAAGAAATAATGTTAGAAAAAAGAGAATATGAGGAAAAGGAAATAAAGAGAATACAAAAAGAAACAAAAATATATAAAATCCTGAAACTTACGCTCGAACAAAAACACGTCTTATCGACTCAATGGCTAAAGCGCGAAAAATTATATTCATTCATTTACTTTATAGAAAACTTATAATAAACTTATAATAAACTTATAACTTATATACTTAAACTTATTTATTATAGATTTTTCGAAACTGCATTTTATTTTATTTTTATTCATGTTTTTTGCGTTTTGATGATTTTTAAATATACTTATGTTTTTTGCGTTTACAGCTTTTGATGTCAAGTTATTCCAGATATTAAAAAACTTTTTGATAAAAACAGTATTTGGAAATATTGAGTTGACATTGTTACTTACAAATCTTATAAGTATAACCGCAGGTGTATTTTTTATTCTTAACCTTAAAAAATGAATCTTTATCTACACAAACCAAGTTATATATCATGTTTTGTATATCTGAGCTCAAGAAAATCTAAACCAAGCACCTGTAAACGGTTATAATGGCTCAAACAACTAAGATTAGCAATTTTTTTAGTGCAAATGTTTATAAATACTTTCAATAGACTTTATTAACATAGTTTGGTATAGCAACCAAACTGGAGAGCATTATTCGATAATTGGTTTTATATAAGTGGTAAATACGTACTAAGATTCTAGATTACAAGTTTTAAAGCCTTTTAAGATAAATTATGCTCTAGTATTTGCTACATGGATGATTCTAGAATTGTGTTTTTTGTAGTTTAGATGGGAGTCCATAGTTATTCCAAGATCTTTTGGGTTAAATGACAAATCTAAAATATAATCACTTAATTTGTAGTTAAAACTAATATTCTGATGCATTGGAGAAAGTGCTAACCTATGCTCAAAACAATTCTTGTTGGCAATTGGCAATTGCCAAGTTTCTGACCAAAGAATATTTCTATTAAGAGCAACAGTTGAATTGTGGCTATGATTCATATTATGATATGAGCTGTATAACTTAAGTCATCAGCATAAAGCTTTATTTTACATTCAAAATTGTTTACTACAGAAAATTAGTCATTAATAAATAATAAATCAAAGTTGGTTTCAGCGCGCTAATCTAAAGTACACTGCTAATGATTTGAATTGGATCTGATGAAAAACTATCAAAGAGAGAAAAGTTATAATAAGATTCTTACTTATGTTTACACTTATTGAAATCGTTCGTATTCATAGAAAATTAGATTTTGTTATAGTCGTTAGTACTAAAAGGACACTCAACAGATATATTACTTTAAAGAGAAATTTTAGATATAATATTATTAAAAAATACAAGATCAAGAAAAATAATCTTGTTTTTTAATGTTTAAAGTTTCCTTATCTGTTTTATCTTGCAGTGAAAACTCAGCAGCTACATCAGATTTCAAATGTCTCAGTACCCAATGGTCAAGCTTGACCATGGGGTACTGAGAGTTTTTTTTTTTACAAAGAATAACTGGTACCATTCGAAGAGATATACAGTTCATTATCTGTTTTGAATGTAATTGGATGTTTGAGCTTTTTTGTGTTCTTCACAATGTCTTTCGTTTAAAAGTTCCTTTTTGTGGTGCAAACAGTTGTGAGATTTAGAACAGCCATCAATCCCACAAACTCTTGTGTTGTTGCATTCTTTTGACAAATGATTAGAATTCAAACATCTGAGCCATAGTTTATTTTTCTTGGTTGGCTCCCATTTTTCTCCAAACTTTTGATTTGAAAATGTTGTACATTCCTATATTCTGTGATCATTTTTGCACGCAGCACATATCCTTATCCAATTTAATTTCTTTTTACAGCCATTGTTACCAAAGTAGTTTTTTTTCAACTATGTAGAGTTTCTGTTGTCTAAATTTGAAAATTCTTTAACACATTTTCGTTAAATATTTGAGTGCAACACCATTGATCCTGTTGCTAACATTTTAGGTTTTTTCTCTAGCCATTGATTTTTCATTTCCATTCTACAATATCTGTTTATTGCATGTTCCATTGCTTCCACAAATTCATCATTTATTTTTTTATTTTTTTCATAGAGTTTAACAATATTTTAGTTTGATTCCAGAAATTTGTATTTGTTTGAAATATGAACCATTACTTCAATAACTTCATTTTGTGTTTTTGTTAATTTGTTACTCAATTCACAAAACTTGTTTTTATACACAAGTTCATTGTCTCCAAGGCATTGATGTTTGATGTTTTATTTACGTAAAGGAAGACTTTTAAATTATTTTTTTCTGGTTAGTGCTTATACTTCCTTTTAGGCATTTGAAATTCCATTTGGTTATTTAACTTTTGATTTCTTCTTTTTACCATTCTTCTGTTGTGAAGAAACTAGCATTTACTACCAGTTATGATGTGAAGGTGATCACAAATAATACCAATTATAAATTATATATTTAAAGATCAGGTTTAGCTGTTTACATTGGTTATACAACTTACTTTTTTAAGTCAACATTTAATAATAGATTATTTACTCTATTTATCCAATTGTAATCTTCAAAATAAAATAAGACTTTTAATATCAAAAATGATTAGATTTTAATATTCATCTTCTGTGCAGTTTTAAATGGCTGAGATTATAACTGTGTAATTTAAATTATTATGTCCATAATTAAGGGGTTTGAATATCTGTTTGAATGCCAGTTGAATTTGACATAAATTTAATATTTCTTCTGCTTATTGATGTAAATGTAATATTTTTTCCGATCATTTTTTACTATGTATTTTCATGACAGAACACAATTAGATTCTATCAATAACTCAAAATCTACTCTTGCAAAATGTTCTATTAATGTCCCTCAATGTTTATTATCAGGAAAATACTGAATGATGCTGCTAAACTTAAATTAATGACCTTGATAGATCTCTTAATTTTGCTACTGTTTACCACTTTGCTGAGGATACTAATCTAACTTAATGCTAATTAAAAAATCTCTAAAAATTACCAAATACATTAACCATGATCTAGTATAAATAGCCAATATAGTTCAGTGGCTTTTTTCCAATAAACTTTTTCTTAATTTTTTTAAAACTGAAGATTTATTTTTACATAAGTCAAAATAAACAAAAATCTATAAACACATGAACTTTAGATCAAGTGGGAAGAAGATCAACCTTAAATTAAATATATTGTTATCAAAATTAATTCTAATCTTTTTATCCCATTGTAAATACTTAAAGGTAAAACAAAGCAGATCTAATGGTATTCTGATTAAAGTTGGTCATTATTTTATTTTTTACACACTTATGAATATAACCATGCTATTTTTGGCTTACAACTAAGATATGTATTCAAAGTGTGGGGATAATCTCATTAGCAAGCTCTTAATAGATTATGCCATCTAAAAAACAAGGCTTTAAATACAAATTATTTCCAGAATCTAAATTTTATTTCTAATATGCTCTACTTCTAAAACTATGCAACTATATTCAACTATTAAACTGCTAATTTTTCTGAAACCTTCAACACAAAAGCCTATCTATAACTTTTACTTCTTTGCCAAAAGTACAAACACTTGTCATAATTTTAAATCTTATTATTTATTTTAATGTTATCACTACTACATTACTGTTACAATTATTATTGCTATTATTATTATGATCATTGTTGTTATCATATTTATCATAGTTAATATTTGAATGCTGACTTTGCTTTATTATTGTTAGTATTTGTACTATTAGTAAAAGTCTTTGAAATTGTAATACTTTATTTTAGAATATATTTAATTGATTTGTTAAGTTGCTTTAAATGGTAAAAGTTGAAGCTACTTTGTAAAATCCAAATTCTTGACAAGTTTACTTTATTTAAAAGAAAAAAAAAAGAAAAGTTTTGTTTAAAACTGACTTGCTGACATATATATTTTTTTATAAAAAAATTATATATATTGGATTTTTCAAATTTTTGAATATTTTTAAGGAATAAAAACGCAATAAGAACCTAAAGGAACTAAGTTTCTATTTTTTAGACTTGTCTAAATAAAATAATTGTTAATAGTTAAAATAATTCTAAAAATTAATTAATAATAATTGAATTTTTGTTAATAGAAATTCTAAAATTAATTCTAAAAATAATTACATCAAGTTACTTTATAATATCAAAATTTTATTCTCTTTCAAGGGCAAAGTTATAAATTTTTTGTTTTTTAGAAAGTTGAAAATAAACTTTGTAAATGTTGAATAAATTTTTATGTTTTGTTAGTTAATAGTTAGCTACACCTCTGATTTGTTTAAAATAAAATTTGAAAAATCTTCACCTATTTATTTTTATAAAGTATTTATATATTTATTATATCTTTTTTTATTTATAGTCTATTTTTAATTTTTTTACAAACAGAGCACTTGCTTTTAAAATAAACTCCATAATATTAATCCAATATCACATATTTTGATTGTTTATATTTAATTTTCATTATTTTAGATCAAAAGCAATTATTCCTTGTGTATTCTGCTTATGTTTTTTGCACAAATATAAAACTGGTTTATCTAAGTTCTGATAATGATAATGGTCTCTTAATAGGACAATGGTATA
The DNA here is from genome assembly GCF_038396675.1 of Hydra vulgaris. NCBI lineage: Eukaryota > Metazoa > Cnidaria > Hydrozoa > Anthoathecata > Hydridae > Hydra > Hydra vulgaris. The sequence goes on from NC_088931.1 coordinate 51,640,567, forward strand.
ATTATCCATCAACGTCCTTATTTAAATATAATGTTAACTTGCCTTTGGATGTAAATGTCTCAAGTTTGAGTTTTACAATAAATGGTAAATATGAAAATAGTGGAAGCGGATTTAATGTGCGTATCTATTTGCTACTGTCAGAAGAAGAAACATTTAATAATATATTTGTAGATCTAAAAAATATGTTATATAGTTACTCAAAGTTATATCTTACTAATGAGCAATACATCATTTATAATTTGTATCCTGGTGATAACAGTATTGATTTGCTGAGTCTCTATAATAATGTTTCAAACAAGTATTCTGGGGCAGTAACATATATTGGTATTGTTGTGATGCCTGATACTGAATTAAGTCAACCTAATTTCTATTGTAAATTCTACAAAAATCAAATTAAATTAGGAATAACATGGATTGGAAAAGGTTTGGTTTTTTTAATTTTTTTTTTTTTAATACAATTGTTTGATAATGTGCATATTAGTATACATATGATATGAAAAGTTGAATTAGTTTTTGTTAAAAGATTAAAAAAAAAACATAAAAAATTAAAAACAGAAAAGATTTTTTTCTAATCAAATCTAATCAAAAATTAAGTTCTAAATGAACATTTAATTTAAAAAAACAGTCATCTCACAACACTTAGTTTTAATCAATTAATCTATAATAATTTAATATGATAGCAACGTATTCATTTATCAAAACTTCATATAATACACTAAACAAGTGATTAAAATGGAATAAAGAAAGTTATCATGATTTGAAATCTAAACATGATTGTGAACAAACATATGTTTAGATTTAAAAACGTGTCTTAATCCTTAATCGTGTTTAGTAAACAACCGTGGTTGAAATTCAACTGAGACTGGGGCTGGGTTTGATAAAATATAGCCGGAGCTGCATGAACATTTTTACATCCTTAAGTATATTTTTTTATTCAAAATTCATGTTATATAACGCATATTATGCATATATAAACACCATCATAATTAACATGATCATCGTAATCATCATTATTATCATCATCATAGTCATAATCATCAAAACTATTATAATTATCATCATTGTCGTCATTATCATCATCATCATCATCATCAAGCTTTAGCCTCTTCTATGATATTTCTCTAATATAAACATCTTGAGCATCTTCTTTCCTTAACTAAAGCTCATTCATACAATCTGTAACGTACTCTATTCAAGTTTTCTTATTTCTATTACTACCATTTTCTGTGAGGTTGTTACCTCTCTACATGCTGATACCTAAATCACTTTATTCTTTTTTTTTTTTTCCTGATCTCTATCTAAGATTATGCCTCTATTTCTTGTCTTGTTAGAGTCATACTACACATCCATCTGATTATTTTTTCTTTCGGCAAATACTAAACTATAAAAGTACAAAAGTTTATATAAGTGTATAAGGATGTTGTATGCCAGCATCTAAATAAATAGCAAACATGTATGTTAATATCCATATATATCCATATTATGTATGCACAAATGTGCATCTTGGAAGCTTTTATTCTTTCTGGAATGAAGTTTGGAAGCTTTTAATCTTTCTATTTAATTTTATTTCAAGTCTCATTTTACTCCATATTTTGCTTGGACTGGGGCCAGGTTTGCAAAAAGTCTTATTTTTAGCTGAGGCCAGGGCCCCGGTCACTTATTTACTACTTTTTTTCATCTTTATTTTTCTGCTAATTAATGAATAAAAAAATTAAAGAAAATTAATTTACCACTTTTGCACAGAATCACAGAAATATTGTTCAATGCAGTAAATAAATAATGAATGCTAATTTTGTTTTCAAATATTGAGTTTTGATTTTAAATTTGTGATTTAAAATTGAGTGCAAATTTAAAATTAAAGATTAGCAGAATATTAATACAAACATTTATCACAGTTGCTTTATTAGGATTTTTTTTTATTGGTACTCACCTTC